>NW_026695406.1:0-125657 GCF_029851405.1 Lichtheimia ornata | reverse complement strand
CCCCACATTCTCGAGCAAGGGGTTAATAATAGATGAAAGTTACTGGGATTAATGATATGGGTTACACACACACATTGTTTGTAAGAAGAACAGAGATGACGATGCTTGGTAACGAATGGTCATGCGATATGGATTTATGGTTTGACAAACTTGCTGTGTATAGCAAACAAAGGGAGCACGAAAGATATTCAGGTAACAAAGGAAAGCTTCATTCTTTTAGTCTATGAAACAACAACAACTACTACTACAACAAGTATAATAAGAGGAGGAATATGGGGTGGACTCATTCCATTGCTACTTGATTGATTAAGCTCCTTATAAATCCATGACAATGAGGTCGTTCTGTTCATGTGTGTGTGTCGTTTCATTGTGTCGGAGAGAGTGCCGCATGTCTGGATAAAGGAAACCATGCCAAGTGTATGCCAAGTTTATAGCCTTTCTTTTTCCAGTAACCATGAGTTTTGGTATCGAGCTTCGAGTAATATCAACTAGTGCATTTGGACATCAACCCGCATTCCTCGTATACTAATGCAACTCGACGACTGACGATAGAACCAAGTCCCTGCCATTGTCGACTATGTTGCTGACGGCATCCAGCAATTGCAACGATTTCGGAACTTTATACGCGATCGATCCCAAATTGAAAAGGAGTATGCACAGAAGCTTGACAACCTTGCCAAAAAGTATTCCAGCAACAGCAACAAGAGCACCAACGTTGAGGAGGATGAATGGGAGGGCATGGATACCAGGTAAGTTGGGAGGGGTGGTGTGTGTGTGTGTGTGTGTATGAGATCATTCTGACATACTCACTCACACACATGAGAATAGCACATCCAACGCAGCATGGAAGGGTCTTATCACTCAAACGGGGATGGTGGCCAAATGTCATTTTGAATTGATGGAGAATCTGAATGGCCCAATGATGGATGCTCTCAAAGGCACAATCACTCGAAAAGAAGAATCTCGCAAAAAGGTAACCTTTATGCCAAGAGGATGCCGAGAAATCATGCATACTAATTTCTATCCCATCTAGCATGTGTCATTCTATCAAAAGCTCAAGGCAGAGAGAGACAGGACATATCAAGACAAGGACAAAGCAAAAGGATTATACGATGACAGCTGCATGGAGATTCAAAACATACGCAATAAGATTGCAAAAGGCACTGGTGATCAAGAAAAGGTAAAAGGAGGAGGATCATTATCCGGGAATGGCAAAGGCTTATTTATGTATATCACAGTATCAACGACAACTTGACAATGCCATCATCGAATGCAACAACAAAAAGGTAAATTAGGAGAGGGTTGATAAAGGCATATCACTTACAAGAGGATGGGATATCACAGAATGCGTATTTGCTTGCTTTGAGCGTCGCCAATGCTGAAAGGGAAAAATACTATGAAGAGGATCTTCCTATGCTAGCTGATGTAAGTGCACACACATGTCATGTGTGTTTGTAGGGATGAATGGATCGGAGGCTGATAACAATCATTATTAGCAACTGCAAGATCTTGACAGCACGCGTGTTTTGGCATTGCAGGAAATCTATCGGAGCTACATTGAAAAGACCAGCAGCACCATGGCATCCATCAAGCATTATTATGCAGAAGCACTGGGGCCGGTCGACCAAATGGATGCAACAGCAGATGCCGCCATATTCCAATCATCCCATTTACCGGATCCACATCAGCAGGAGGATATGAACAAGCACTTTTCATTTGTGCCTTGGAATGGAGGAGCGAATGCAGCTGGCACAGCCGTGGACACGGATGATCGATTGGTGATTGATGAGCCTTCCGTTATCTTTTTGAACAATAAGCTTATCAAAGATCGGCGTCGATTGGATCAATTAGGTGACGAGCTATCGCGAAATTCAGATCAAATGAAGAGCTTTGAATCAGAATTGAAAACGATCCAAAACAAGGCATCTGCTCAGTATGATGTGACACACGAGGTAAATGAGAAAATGGGCTCTTACTATCAATGGCTGCTAATCTTGTATATTATATAGCGACTTGTGGAGGTAGCAAGGAATGTTACCATGTTATCAACTCAAAAGGCACGTGTCAAGAGCGAAGTCGATTTGATCATCCAAAGTATCGGTGATAGCGGGTTGAACATGCAAAGCCATGACTTTAAGGCGTCTTCATTCACAATTCCAACAACATGCGACTATTGTGGAAACACTATTTGGGGTCTATCAAAGCAAGGGATGACTTGTAAAGGTACAATATGCATTATGGGTGAATGGATGGAATAATGGATTTAACTAACATGGTGTTGTTGGATAGCGTGTGGTCTCAATTGTCATGCTAAATGTGAAATGAAGGTGGCTCCAAATTGTACCAAGGTCAAAGGAAAGATCAATCGCTATCATCCATCCCCTGCTCCTCAACCAAGTCCATCATCAACACCAAGAACATCCAATGCAACTAGACCCTCCTCTTCTTTACCCACAAGTCCCACCACGGCTGCACCCCTTGGAACACAAACGATTGCTGTAGAATCAGCCCTATCCGTACGAGCACTCTATGACTACAACGCACAATCATCTGATGAGCTTACCATCAACGAGGGAGAATTACTGAATATTATTGGATCAGAAGGTGTGTGTGCTCACTTGTTGTTGATTTTCAACCTCGTTTACTCACCACTATTTTCGTTAGATGATGGCGAGAATGGATGGCTAAAAGTGGCAAGAGGTCAAGAGACAGGTTATGTTCCAGCCAACTACATTACATTTGAACAAACGACCCCATCAACATCACCATCACCACCACCACCCGTATCACCCTTTGAAGCCACTACTACTACTACTCCATCACCACAGCAACCTATTGAAGAACCACCTATCCAGGCACAACAAGAGCATCTTCAAGAACAACAACAACATCCTATCGTTACCCATGAACAGAGCCCACCACCATCACCTCCTACCTATGTGGTGGCCATGTATGATTTCGAAGCAGTGAATAGTGATGAGTTGAATATCCGTGAAGGCGACCGAATCCTTGTAACAAAAAAAGATGATAGTGGATGGTGGGAAGGAACATTAAATGGACGTTCAGGAATGTTTCCGGCTAATTATGTGGAATAAACATGGAAGTTCACCTGGAGAATATGTGATTGCTTATCCAAAATAGTGGTTCGTGCACAAACACCACCCCTTGTTGTATATTCACGTGTCCTATTCACGTATATTTATAATTCTCAATTTATTGTACATGAATGATGATGATTGTTATCAAAAAAGAGATATGGGGAGATGAGGGGGATGGGTGAGTGGTAGTAGAATGTGGGTGGGTGGGTAGGTGTAGCCATGGATACCATGCGCTGGGTACTCGTGGTTTCGATCTCCTTTGCAAGTTGCACTCGTGCTCCTTTCCCTTATTTCCTCTTTACCCAACTCACTTGTCATGACGACCAGCAAAATATCCCAAATCGTCAGAGACATTGAATCCGCAAGATGTAAAGGACAATGGTATGCCATCCCTGAGTTGGCTAGGAGGTACAAAAAGTACTGTAGTAGTGGCACAGGTATCGTTTTCTTGGGGTGACACGTCAAACACAGCGCTCCATGGCTCACCATGCGTTCCCATTTCAGTCTTGGAGCAAACCATTCTTGTCGAAGCAACCCTGGCGCAATACATTGAGAACTACGAGGACGATGACGGCAATCAAGTACGCGTAGAGTCCCATCAGGTCGAACCGTTACTGCAGCAACTGGAGTCGGCCCTTGAATCGGCAAACGACTTGACAACGGATGCAGAAAAAGAGGTATGTGGTGGTGGTGCTTATGCATGATGCATCCATCATCATCTCATACAACTTGAAATATAGTTTTGTCGCGTGGTGATGGCACGTTGCTATTATGAATGTGATGAAATGCCAAAAGCATTGGATATCGTGGAAGCCTTGTCATTCAAAAAAGACGATGTTGCTTCCGGCTATGGTCTTATCCTCTTTTTGCAAGCAAGAGCTATCAAAGGTAATGCATACGAGATGGGTTGTAAGATGGAGGATGTATGAATTGGACAAGTAACTGGTTGCTATGGTAGCCATTGGATATGAAAAGGCCGGCAATATGGATGCTGCCATGCAGAGCTTTTTGGGGATTATGGATCTGTTAAAGAATGCCAGTGAGGCCAGCAGCAATGATCTTGTATTTATCGAATGGACCGAAGAAGCATTGTATCGAGCTGTGCTAGCAGCCATTGGAAATAGGTAAAAGAAGAATTCGGGATGATTGGGATGTGGCGGGAATATTGATCCATGTTACACATTACTGCTACAGGTCATTGGTACAACAGCAGCACACGGTGGATTTTATTCGAACGTATCACAATGTTACGGTTGGACAGCCGATTGGTTGGCGCACCATCAAACGCATGAATATCATACGGCATTCCACAAAGTACTTGTCATCACTCTTCACTGCCGGACACTACATTGATACCAATGGGTAAGGGACATACATGATGTCATGTGTGATATGGATTCGGTATTTATTATTGTTGTTGTAGACAACTACCTGGTTCACAGCAGGCCTTTACTTCTGAGATCATGTCCTTATATACCCTATACGAGAGAATGCTATTGTCCGAAGCCTATTTTCCCAAAGCAGGCGATACCAACTGGCTGGTGATCGATTTCGTTAATCAGCTTGCCGCGGATATCGACATTTTGGATAACTTGACACCGCAACACCTTCGAGGATTTATGGAGGTAAGCTTCTACTACATTAGAATCATCATCATGATAATAGAGCTAACATGAGGTGAGGGTTGATAGGTTTTGGAAAGAGCAGCTCAACGCACATTCAACTCCCCTTGCATTACGCGGCACATGTTTTATACTTTGATGCGACTCTGCGATTACGAGGAAGCGAAGCATGCCTTGCATTCATATTTGCATCAAGTGGGGTTGAGTACCAAAGAATGGCAAGACGCACGATCCGCTGGAGATGCTTTTGTAACCAATTCCTTGACTGGAAAAAGCCAACCTATCCCACATGTTGAAGGTCATGCTTTGGATCATCTTGTGCAAAGAACCGTCAGTGGCAAGCGGGTTTCGATTGCATCACAGCGAATCGATGAAAAGGAGTCATTGTCGGATATGATTCACGTGTTTTTGGAAGCTGTCAAGTTGTATTGTGTTCACGTTGGGGATGGGCCTGCTGCTGTGGAGATGGCGGAGATGGCACGTAAAAAGCTGGTGGCGGATGTTGTACCAACAGCCGAAGGACCCAAGCTTGAAGCCCAGGTGTATCGTGCTACCGGTATCGCTTACAGTTGTTTAGCTCGGCAAAGTAAGTGGGATGATGGTGGTTGCTTACGAGAAGAATGAAGCTCCTAACAAAGAGAATTCATAGCAAGCGATTCGAGTCTACGTGCAACCTACTATGAGAAGGCGCTTGAAGCGTTTTGTGAATCAGCCGATATGGATCCACACAGCTGGAAAACATACTATCACCTTGCATTACAATATGCTGAGATGCGCGACACACAAAATGCATTGCAAGCAGTAACACGAGCCCTTCAGCAAAATTCCAACGAGATTTCCCTTTGGCATTTATTGACACTTGTATGCTCATGTCCTGGTCAAAACGATCTTACGCGTGCCTTGAAGACTTGTGAACTTGGCCTTCAGCAACAAACGCCTGAGGATGATCAACCTGATGTTATAGAGCAACGTCTTTTGCTACAAATGACGCAATCACTCTTGTTCGAAAAGCTTTACGGCCCACAAGCAGCATTGGAAGCTCAAGAAGGATTATTTGCAGCATACGGCAAAATGGAACAATCAGCCGCTGACAATCAACACGCTCTCCTGTACCAAAATAAGAATCTCATTGTGTCAGGCTCACTCAACAACTTGGGACAAAGCGAGACCCAATTATCACAACAACGACGCCGTGGATTAAGTGTCAGCAGCCAACAAGTGCCTCAAGTGGAAGAGTTACAGATATCTGCTTCTCGATCCACGGATGATGTTCATACCAGCAGGCAACGTCGATCCCCTTCAACCTTTAGCAATGGGAATAGCAACACGTTTTTGACGGTGCCTGATGAAGATACGCATAGCATACCAGAGAGTGTACGCACCAACTCAAGTCATCGATCCTATGGATTACACCTCTTCAGCTCACGAAGCACAACTAGACGATCAAAAAGAGATTTAACAGTGAATGAAGCACCTTGTAATTTCCCGGGGGATCTTTCTCCTGAAGGTAAGAGGATAATTTGGCAATATCCATTCTATAAAATACCAATGACTTTTATCAGGGCTATCTCATGGCAGTACATCGCAAAGCAGCATGTCGAGTTTATTAAAACCAACAGCACCCGTCAATGGACAACAGCTTCATTTATCCACTCGGCTACGACAACAACATTTTGCCAGTATACTAGCCGACCTTTGGTTGCTATCAGCGTCTTCTTTTTTGAAGCTGGGCAAACTTGGTGAAGCACTCAAGGCAATTGAGGAAGCTGAGAATGCCGATCGCACATCCAATGCGCGCGTGTGGGCTATGTTGGGACGCTATTGGCTTGCCCAAAAGAATATAGACAATGCAATAGAGGCATTCGAAAAGGGCGCAGGCATTGATCCTCAAGACATTGACAATTCGCTTTGTTTGGCCAATGCCTACTTTGAAATAGGCAACATGGAAATGGCCGAAGGAACACTGGAGAGTTTGACCAAAGGATTTGGATGGCATAGTGCTGCAGCATGGTAAAGTGTGATGTTCATGACACATTGGGTGATGATGATGACAACCTTCAACCTTACTCTGGAAATCATTTTTGTAGGTTCCATTTGGGACGTATCCATCAATGTATGCATCGAAGCGATCGAGCTAAAGAATGCATGATGTACGCATTGGATCTTGAAAATACGCAACCCATTCAACCATTTTCTATTTTACCAGTTTATATTTGACGTACACACACACACACAATGATAAACAATGATGTTAAAATGGAATGGGTATTATTATTGTAATTTCACTATGCGTCTTCTGCTTGTCTAAGCTTTCTCATCTCGTTGAATGCACGTATAAAGAGCGGTCGAATCTCGTTGATCTCCATAAGTGACATGTTGTTCATCTATTTTGATGTCTTTAGCATTGGGGGAATCACACTCGGCTTGTAATAATATACCATCAAGGATTCATCATCCAGGGATTGGATACCAAGACGTGTCTTTGCTTGTCGTGTTTCTCTTAAATCCTTCAATAGCCGCCGTACTTGTTCCGCATTAGGGATATCAGTGGATGCCCTGTAATAGAAGTAGTGAGATAGAGAGTCACCCCATCTACTTTGAACATACGTACACTTCTAATAACATATGTGAGAGTTCCATGTATCGAAACGGTAGCTGACTGAATTCGGGTTCTGTTTGCTCATCTTCCAATTTGCTCGTCAAGTTTTCTATAGCAGCATCGAATGTTGAATACCATGAGCGTAATAAAAGAGTGATCCTATCTTACCAACTGTTAACCACTCTGGTGGCACCACTGTGCATAAATTGTTCCTCTTCATGAGCAGAGCAAGCCATACTGGAACTGTACTTTTGAGTGGTGGTTGAAAAGGTCCAATGGTGCCCTGTTTCAAATGTCAAGTTCAACAACAACCCCTTCCAACGATCGATCTTGTAGATCAAAGGTAGACCTACCTGAATGAAGTCGAGTTTTGGTAGTTTGACTGTGGGAATGATTGTTATCGTCTCATTGCCGGCAAGGAATTCAATTTCACGAGGAGTGAACGAAGACTGATGTTGTCGCGGTAAAGCCATGGTGAAAAAGCAAGAACAAGGAACGAGCGGAAGATGTGTAACCCATTATTGACGGTGTCATTGTCATAGAAAACCAGCCCGCAGAAATTGTATCGTCAATGCAAGATATCTCGTCTTATCCTCTCTTCAAGTGTCTCCTTCACGTATACATCTTCCTTGTGTCTGCCTTGTTATATAAAGGACCTATTGCCTTACATTCGATCGCTTTTTGTCATAGCCCCTTGTATAGTTTGATATATAGAATTTATTCTTGAGTACTTAAATACTATTGCACATCTCAATAAAGCTCGTATTTGCCTATCTACGAGCTATGACTTCACTACTATGTTGCTTCCAGAGATCGCCATGGCCATTCAGGAACAACATCGCGACCCAATGAACGTTCTCACCCTAATGCTGTTTATTGTCGCCGTTTTCAACGTCCTATGGTAGTAATTAGTGCTGCTGTCTGGTATGGCCAATGGTGAAAGTTGTATCGAGAATGAATGAAGATAAAGGAGCACAAGGACTGCAAACTCACGCTTCTCCTCTTTGACAACACTGAGTTCGAAACTTGAGAGGAGTAAGCCCACCCAATGAGATTGAGCCATTGATTTTAATCTACCTTTATCATGCCATTACACGCTATTGAGCTCCCATAAAAATGTGTGCATTGCAGCAATCGATTTGGTGTTTGCTCCGCTACATGGTAATGTAAATTTTATGTTGAAAACGCGTACTTTTTGCTTTCCCAAAAAAGTATGTATTTGGTCCATCATGCATGTTCCACCTCGTGGTATTAAAAATGGGGATATGGTGTAGTGGTATCACGTTTGCTTTGCATGCAAAAGGCCCGGGGTTCAAGTCCCCGTGTCTCCAATCCTGATTTTCGAATTCCAACAAAGGAATTAGAAGGACATTCTCTTTTTTTTGGCTATCCGAGATCACGTGATCTTCTTGAAAATCGACATGTCAATGCAATAGCTATGGATGTTTTACTTAGAAGAGGTATCTTTTTTGGAGCTCTCAATCACAAGCCACTGTTATGGGATCAAAATACGTGGAGATCGAACCAATGTTACAAACCCTTTCATCCCACATCTATGTACCAGCACTCTGAATATAAACGTCACCATCAACGTCCATCTTACATAACATGTGGATGGTGTCTATTGATGGCGAATGGTATCAAATGTGGAATTGTGTGGGAGTCTTCTTTCTTGCTGTGCGATGACAAACAAGGTGCATGATCCAGAGCTATTGATAAGGATGCTGGTTGTTGTATAGTAGGGTAAGGGATACGAGAATGTATGGGCAATAATAGAAGAAAGCTAACTCTATTTTATACCTAGCAAAATTTGGATCGTTATGATGATGCCTACTAACATTTGGCTCTCTTGATGAAAATGCCCTTCTTTATTCTATTGCGGAACACTTGCTGTAATACAAGTTTGGGATTGGGTGGTAGGTGACATATTGACGGATGGTTGGCTTTCAGGGTCAGCATTATTACTATTGCCGTGGGTTGTTTGTGGTGGCATGTGGTATAATAATAGACTATCTTTGGTAGTAGTAGTGGGCGGATGAGATGAGCCGTTTGGTGGTGGGCAATTACTAGAATAATAAGGTTCTTGTTGTTGGCCATGATGATGCCGCTTGTTGGCATCCATCTTTTGTGAGTCACAGCATGCGCATGATGGTGATGATGACGTTGGGGCAGAGTTGTTGTAGGTTGTTGTTGTTTGGGGTACAGATGTCAGTTGAGATGTTGTTGCCATGGCAACATGTTGATGTGGTGAATGTGATGATGGCAACGGGGGTGATGGTGGAGTGAAAGATGAAAAGCGACCTATATTAGGTTCAACGCGATATTGCATAAATGGTGGTTCCTGAATTGTGTATTGCGGAGGAGCTTGATTGATAAGATGGGATCGGGTCATGTGAAAGTGCAAAGCTGTGCGTGATGAGAAGCGTCGATCACAGTGTGGATGTAAGCAAAGAAATCGGCGACACCTGTGAGATATCTTATAATGGTGATCTGTCTCGGATGCGCTACGAAAAGTCTTGTCGCACAGTGAACAAATACGAGGTGGATACGTGACATTGATGAGCGAGAGTAAGGAAATGTATCGATTCTCCACTGTAAGCGTGTTGTAATAATAAGGAAGTGTCATGTGTCGTTGATAGGTGGCTCTCTCTCCTCGTGGAATAGGATGGCCTTGGTGTGGTTGTTGTTGTTGTTGTTGTTCAATAACTTGAAAGGAACTGTTTGCTTTGCCATTGGGTTTTTCAAAAGATGCAGGAGAGACAATGGTCATTTTCAAAGGGAAATGAGAGTTCATTGTGGCGTGTAAAAGAATGTTAATGTTCACGGCATCTACGTGGGATGAGTGTTGTATAAAAAGAGAGAAACGGGGTCGTGCAACCAACAAGCAAAAGGACAAGGCTGCATCTGCATGGCAGCACGTGATACGTCGTCGCCACATTAACTCTCACACCACGTCGTTACGCTCCCCCTCTCCCCCAACTCAGTTTGGCTCACTCGACTACTACTCCTTTTTCTTCTCCCCTCCTCATTCGAGATGAGCTTGCACCAACAAAAACGTTCGTCCATTGTACAACCTCGTCCAACCAAAGCGTCAATGTTGCGTCAACAAGGTCAACCATCCAGTCCTACTCCTTCCCCTGCTGCTGCTGCTGATGTGTCACGTTCCCGGGATTCGACAACTGTCAAAAAGAGCGTCTCGAGGGGTCCTCAAGCTAAAGCATCCGAGGGGATTCGAGCATTCATGGCTAGCAAGCGTGCTGCTGCCCAACAGCAACGAAAGACGGCTTCACAACCATCCACGCCATCCACACCAAGAAATCGTGTCATGACAGGTGCCGACCGTTATACGTTTGATGATGAGGACGCTTTTGGTCAACCATCCTCGAAACCCAATCTCAAGATTCAGACCATCATCAAGCAAGCAAAGTCTTCAGGAAAACTCAACATCTCCAACCGAGAATTGGCAACGATTCCCGAGGAAGTTTGGTCAATGTGAGTATCATCATCATTGCATAAGCAACGTATTGGTCGGTGTTATTCATGCATCAATCGTTCTTTTTCAGGTACCACGTGGATCCAAACAAGATTGTTGTTGATTTCAGTTCCTCAGGTGATGCTTGGTATGATTCGACAGAGCTCAACAAGTTTATTGCGACGAACAACGAGATCACTGAACTTGACGAGAAGATCGGTACCGAATTTGGAGCTTTGACCTTGATCGATGTAAGTTTGTTAAAGAGGGTCTATTATTTATCACACACACTCACTCACAACCTTGTTGCTATGCTAGATGCGGAACAATCAGCTATCATCGCTACCTGACACGTTGAATCAGCTGAGCCAATTGACAGTATTGCATTTGTCACACAATGCTTTTGAGACCATTCCTTCAAGCGTGTTTGATCTTGTCAAGCTAAGGGATTTGGACTTGGCTCATAACAAGTTGCGTGTGGTGCCATCGGATATTGGAAGATTGTCGCAATTGGAGATTTTGAACTTGAACGACAACCAACTACAAGAGATGGCCGCTGATGTGGGACAGTTACACAAGCTCCGTAAGCTCTATCTAAGCGAGAATCAACTTGTGGAGTTACCAGCTGTGGAGTCATTGAATGGATGGCAAAAATTGGAAGAGTTACATGTATCCAACAACCAATTACGCGTGCTTTTCAAAGGTAAGTTATCATGATGGGCGGGGTGAAAGGGAATGAACAGTTGCACTAATGTGATTATAGGATCATCCACTGCTGATGGAATTGCCTTACCAAAATTGACTCGTTTGGATGCACATCAAAATAGCATGACGACTCTGACAGATGAAGGATGCAGCAAAGTGATTTCTCTCCCTAATCTCAAGGAATTGCTCTTGGCTTATAACCAGCTATCCGACGATACAAGCATCTCATTACTCAACAGCGCCCCTGAAATCCAAACGCTTGACATCTCTTCGAATCTCTTTGCCGATATTCCATCCACCGTACTTGAATTGCGTGAATTGATACGATTGGATGTTAGTGCAAATCATCTACGTGTCCTTCGTCCTGATTTGGGCAAGCTTGAGCATCTTGCAGTGATCAATTGGGAAGGCAATCCACTTCGCTCGGTGCCTAGGAATGTGACTATGGTGGAGCTCATTGAATCGTTGCGATCAAAAATGACATTGGAAGAAGAAAAGGGCAACGAAGCAGCAAATGATGATGATGCCACGACCAACAGGGATGCAGGGGGATTGGTTGCACCAGCAGCTGATTCAACCGATGAAAAGGTGGATGAACCAACAACAACACCTACCATTGTGCGTGCGAGTGGAACACTTGATCTATCAAACCAGCAGCTGGATGATGTGACGCATGATGCACTGACTCAATCCAACATGACACCTGCAACCCTCCAATTGCATCACAATCGATTGCAAGATATACCAACGACGCTTGATTTGTTCGCGAATACCCTGGTTCACCTTCATCTCCACCACAATCGTATATCCCAACTATCGTTGACTACTACTACATCCTCATTCCCGATTTTTGCATCACTCAAGACCCTTTCTCTTGCCAACAATCGTATTGCTTCGATTGAAGCTACGCCTGAAGCTGAACCTATTTTCCCCAAGCTTGTTGAACTCGACGTTAGCTACAATGCTTTGACCATTTTACCCGAGGATTTGACCACACATTTACCATCGCTTCGCACGCTACGAGCAAACACGAACCAAATCGGCAAAATCTCTGCAACAAGCTTAGAGAATTTGGAAGTGATTGATCTTGCCAACAACGACATTGCTTATCTACCACCCGAGATTGGTCGTATTCGCAGTATCAAAGAGCTGATGTTGTATGGTAACAGGTAAGCGATATTGATTAGCTTTGTGCGTGCCCTTTATTGACGTGTGGATGGTGTAGATTCCGTATTCCACGACCTACAGTGTTAGATCAAGGCACACAAGCCGTACTCGAATTCCTTCGTCGTAGATTAGGTGAATAAATTGAAAGAGATTTATTGAATGGATGCGGGATGAACATAGCGCATCGACATGATAGGTGATATGATTGCTGGTAGTTGTTGATATCAATGGAGGAGGATGGATACAAAACATATGTAATAGTGTAATAGGAGTGTATCATGATGCATGGTTGTGACACATGGGACCATATCTATGGAGGGAAAAAGTGTGATTCATCTTGCAAGGCACGACTGGCAACAGGCGTACAACACCATTTGACGATGCTTCGATCATACTACAGCTCCTACGACTGCTCTCTCTTTTGCTGAGAGAAGTCGTAAAATTTCATTGGTTACAGCTACTCGCTGACGGAATTCTTCTTGGAAAAGCGTCGTCCTTCTCTCTTTTCTTGAACTACACACACTAAGACCCACACATACATACACACACACATACTCTCTCTCTATTCTTTTTGTTGTCGACAAAGTCTATCACAACCAATCTATTCGCAAATGTCTGGCAAGTAACAGCAGCATTGGTTCAACTTCAACACATTCATTCTCATGCTCTACTGCACGATGGCAAGGATGGGGATGCTGTGTGTGTGGTGTTGAAACATAAAAAAAGCTCTCAAGTGGTATAATAAGCTAACGCGTATTTCTATGAACTACTTTTAGATATCCCCAAAACCATTCGAGTCGTTGCAAAGGATGCAAAGAGCGGCAAGCAAATCCAGATATCCTATGTGAACAAAAAGGTCACTGGCAATGGATCATTTGGTGTTGTGTATCAAACGCGCCTTTTGGAATCCAATGAAGATGCTGCCATTAAAAAAGTGCTACAAGATCGACGTTTCAAGGTAAATTGATTCAAAGACATCGAATGGGATTTATCATTAACACATGGCGTGGAATGGGAATAGAACCGTGAATTGCAGATTATGCGTATTGTGGATCATCCCAATGTCTGTCGATTGAAATCATACTTTTACAACCAAGTAGAAAATAAGGTAAGGGAAGATGGAGGGAATTGAGTGATGGTAGTAGGTTGCTGAGCTTTTGTTGTTGTTGTTGTTGCTATAGCAAGATGAGGTGTACTTGAACCTCGTGATGGAATATATCCCCGACACGCTGTACCGCGCCGTACGCCATTACGCAAAGCAAAAGCAGACGATGCCCATCATGCTTGTTCGTGTCTACATGTACCAGGTCATTCGATCACTTGCTTACATCCATTCGCTTGGCATATGTCATCGAGATATCAAACCTCAAAATGTGTTGCTCGATCCGGCAACAGGGATCTGCAAAATGTGCGATTTTGGCAGGTAAGACAAAAGAAAAACAGGGTCAATTCGCCATTCTTTGCTGATCACCCCCCAAAGTGCCAAGGTGCTTGTACCAGGCGAACCAAACGTTTCATATATTTGTTCACGCTACTACCGTGCTCCTGAGCTGATCTTTGGTGCTACCAATTACACACTCAACATTGACATTTGGTCTACGGGATGTGTCATGGCTGAAATGTTACTGGGCCAACCCTTTTTCCCAGGCGACAGTGGTATTGATCAACTCGTGGAAATCATCAAGATTCTTGGCACACCCACAAAGGATGAAATTGCTGCAATGAATGCAAGCTATGTTGAACATCGCTTCCCACAAATCAAACCACATCCTTTACACAAGGTGAGTGATGACACACAATGGGGGAAGGATGATGATTCATGCTAACATCATACTACGCCTAGATTTTTGTCGGAGCTCCTGAATCAGCCATTGATCTCATGTCAAAAATGCTGCAATACCATCCTCAACATCGTATCAGTGCCATTGAAGCTTTATGTCATCCATTCTTTGATCCATTGCGTGATCCCGCAGCACAACTCCCCAATGGCCATGCACTACCACCCTTATTCAACTTTTCAAAGCGGGGTATGTATTGTAAAAAAAATGTGAATCATACGTGCCTTGGCATGTCTTGGCTAAATCATCTCTTTTCTCGTCTATAGAATTATCCATTCGACCCGATCTCATACATCGACTCGTGCCTCCTCATACTGAACAAGACCTCCTGGATCATGGGATTGATGTCCATCATTTTGAACCTTTACCAGCTGATCAATTCAAGATACCACCTTCGTTTGTCTAATGGAGACTCCGAAAATCAGGACACCGAAAGGAGGAGGATACATGAGTGAGAGAGGATGGATGAGTAAGAGAAAGAATAACAAGAGGGAATCAAGGTTGGAAGGCTGGTGCCCCCCCCCACAACCCCCATCACACACACCAATTGTATAGAGTACTTGATAGATATATACCCTTTTCTTTGCTGTAAGCTCCTGTCGGCGCACCACATGAAGGCGGCTGCGGAACGTCTGCTTGAAAGACCCAAGTTGCTTGTGCGTGTGCTACAAGGATTAGTTACTTTTGCCTTTTGGGTTGTAATACACGAGGAATTCTTTTGATCTCTCGACATGTCAATGTGTGTGTGTGTGTATGTTGCTAGCTTGTTGTGTTATAATATCGCACTCTTGTTTTGCAAGCAAAAGAAAAGGATTGGTGGTGTTGTACATCAAAGTGGTCCATATCACATGTTGTATTCCACTTACCATGGCTGCGGCTCTCGAGCCAAGCATACCATGTCCCCTTTTGACAACTTGTATTGGCTTGGCAGCTCCATTTAGTGATATGATGGGTTGAATGTGCGAGGCTGAGTTTACGATGCTTTGTGTGATAGAACCTAATGATAAGCGTGGTGTTATCCATTTTCTGCGCCATGACGCCTATATAAATTCCAGACCTTCTCGATGGTTTCCCGCTTTACGTATTTCTTTCTTATCCTTCTTTAATAACACAACATGGAAGACGAAGTTGCTGCTGTAAGTCAAATCGATCACGAGAGTGGAGGTAGTGGCGGCGGTGGTGGTACCACACACGGCACGACGGGAAAAAATTGGGACCGAGAAAACGCGTGCCTATGCTCATCTCGGCCCCTGGCTCTTGATGACATGTGCGATGCTCGGTGTGGGACTCTCATTGACAAGAAGGGCTTTTATCTCACATACATGTATGTAGCTCGTGATTGACAATGGCTCTGGCATGTGCAAGGCCGGTTTTGCTGGTGATGATGCTCCTCGCGCTGTAAGTATCTATATTCTACTACGAGGGAGGCTGGCTGAGGATGTAAGGTATTGATGGATATGGGGTATGGGTATGTGTAGGTATTCCCTTCTATTGTGGGTCGTCCTCGTCATCAAGGTGTTATGGTTGGCATGGGTCAAAAGGATTCCTATGTTGGTGATGAAGCACAATCCAAGCGTGGTATCCTTACTTTGCGTTATCCTATTGAACACGGCATTGTCACCAATTGGGATGATATGGAAAAGATCTGGCATCACACTTTTTACAATGAACTTCGTGTGGCTCCCGAGGAACATCCTGTGCTTTTGACGGAGGCTCCCTTGAACCCCAAATCCAACCGTGAAAAGATGACTCAAATCATGTTTGAGACTTTCAACACGCCTGCTTTTTACGTCAATATCCAAGCTGTCTTGTCGCTTTATGCTTCGGGTCGTACGACGGGTATCGTTCTTGACTCTGGTGATGGTGTCACCCACACTGTTCCCATCTATGAAGGTTATGCTCTTCCTCATGCTATCTTGCGTCTTGATATGGCTGGCCGTGACTTGACCGATTATCTTATGCGTATTCTTGCTGAGCGTGGTCATTCTTTCACCACCACCGCTGAACGCGAAATCGTGCGTGATGTCAAGGAAAAGCTTTGCTATGTTGCTTTGGACTTTGAACAAGAATTGCAAACTGCTGCTCAATCCTCGGCTCTTGAAAAATCCTATGAATTGCCCGATGGTCAGGTCATTACTGTTGGCAACGAGCGGTAAGTATTAGGGAAGAAAGAAGAGGATGTGCTTAAATCTAATGATGTTGGTTATTTTAGCTTCCGTGCTCCTGAGGCACTCTTCCGACCTAATCTCTTGGGTCATGAATCTTCTGGTATTCACGAAACTGTATATAACTCCATCATGAAGTGCGATCTTGATATCCGTAAGGACTTGTATGCCAACGTTGTAATGGTATGTAAAAAGAAAAAGGGGGACCCAATCGGATAAGCAAGCTTACATGAAGGATGTATATATAGTCTGGTGGTACTACTATGTATCCTGGTATTGCCGATCGTATGCAAAAGGAGATCACTGCTCTTGCACCGAGCTCGATGAAGATCAAGATTGTTGCTCCTCCCGAGAGAAAGTACTCTGTTTGGATTGGTGGTTCCATTCTTGCTTCCTTGTCTACTTTCCAGCAAATGTGGATCAGCAAGCGTAAGTATGATAAAACTCCTAAGAGTAATGTTGATGGCATATTCATTCATTTCGATTATAGAGGAATACGACGAATCGGGTCCTGCTATTGTTCATCGCAAGTGCTTCTAAAGCAATCACATTATCATCCTGCTAGTAGCCTCAACATTATCTATATCCATTCCTCGCTCCACTGTCCAAAGACATTGTCCAAAGAAGAAAATTTATTCAAAACGCACAAAAATGTCATTTTCATGATGATGAAACGATGAAGGGGAAAGAGGGGGATCCGATTAATGCAAAGTTTTCGGGGAGGAAAAGAACCACAACGGGCTTCGGTGGGTTATTTGCTTAATGTTCACACACAGCAGATGCATCACTCTCTCTCTCTCTCTTTCTTTCTTTATCATTCACGTATCCATGGCCTTTCATTTATTACCCACAGAGGTCTTTGACCTGGTTGCGATGCAACTGCCAACACGAGATCATTTTCAATGCTTGCTTGTAAACAAGACTTGGTGCGACATTTTTTTACCCGTGTTGTATCGTTCAGTCCCCTTGACACACAAGTGCAATATTCTGCCGATTCTTCGAAATCCAGCACGTTCCATTGGTCGACATGTGCGAAAGCTCGTGGTGGATGACGGCATTTTGTCATTGGAGGCAGTGGGTGAACTTCAAGCTTTGTGTCCACTTTTACGAGAGCTTGAATTTTGTTGGCCGAGAGTGAGACGACCGATTGTAGGCAGCAGCAGCAGCAGTAGTAGTAATAGTGGCAGTGGCAATCGTGGTGCCCATTGTTCGCCTGTACCGATATTGGAAGCCATTGATACACGTGAGCTACGCACACTACGATTGACATGCAATGGCGACACTGAGGCAGAGGATGATGATGGTGATGGCGAAGACGACGAAGACGATGATGATGATGATGATGATGAACCAGTACCCCATTTGATGCGTCGATTTCCACCACGAGGCATGATGGAAAGCCTCACGTTGCCATCCATTTTACAATTTACAGCCCATGTCGAATCACTTTCATTGATCAATGTGCTCCCGATTTTACGTACCACAGAACTGGATACGATTCATGCAGCTTGTCCACGTCTAAGGCATTTAGTGGTGGAAGGATCCAATATGGTATTGACACCTATTGTCACCGACAAAGTTCATCCAAGCTTACACACATTGCGTATTACATACCCCTCGGGTTGGTCACGTACAGATTTATGGATCGATTACATTATCACGCACTATCCCAATTTACGCTCACTTGATTTGGTCAACACATCCAAGGGCAGCTCTGTAATACGACCTGTGTCACGTGGTCCCACCTCCCTGGATCTTGCACATCGTCCACTACCACAGCAACTAAGTCATTTACGTCTTATTCGGTTGGGTGACTATGGCAACGATGGTCAATACTTGACACCTCTCACTTTATTACCCGCATTGTCGAATGTCGAAATCAAGAGTCAACGTCCATGGCATCCAGATACCTGGTTACGTGCAGTGAAAGACCGAGTGGATCATCTTTCCATTGATTTGCCAGCTGATTCCTTACCCTATTATGGTGACGCTATACAGACGACGCTGATGGTGCTTGGTGACTTTCAACGTCTTGTCGACTTACGTATTGATATGACACGTCTGGGTGGTGTATATGACATTTTAATGCACGCGTGTCCGCCGACACTGAAGTATTTGGCATTACTCAATGGTGTATTTGATTTCGTGCTGCCCGATACATCACTCCCAACATTAGCAACAAAGTATCCAAACATCACACGACTCACCCTTGACAATATGCTGGTGCTCGATAACGACATGTTGACCTTTGCCATCACTGTTTATTGTCCCAACCTGATCCACTTTAATGCCATCCAATGTGTGTGGCTCTCATGTTCACGCAACACCCCGGTCGTCAATTTGGATTTTGCCACACATTCCTTTGCCAGTTTGTCTTTTTCGCAATCTCGTATGATTACTCACGCCAAACGTCGTCAACAACAACAACAACAACATTCTACTAGCAGTCCTATACAATGTTACGGCTTTGTTTGCGATAACAAACCATCACCATCATCATCATCATCATCATCAAAAGAAAGTATTGGTCGTAAACGACAACGTGCAAGCAGTAGTCATAATACACCATGGTTCATTACATTGGAAGACAACAACATGAATAACGAGAATGGCACATCATCACGTGCTACAGGATTTAGGATAGGAAAACAAGCGGAGGAATGTATCATTATCAAATGCAAAGAAGCAAAACAATTGTGGATAGAGGGATATCAAGTGTAAAGAATAAATGTTATCTATTTCTTTTTACCAAAGAGGCTGAGAGCAGACCATCGATTGGGTTTCTTTTGAGGTGTGGGAGGAGGAGAAGAGGAATTGGATGCCATGGACATACGATGTTGTTGTTGTTGTTGCTCATGTGCCAGCACCATTAGCTTTTGTCTTGCAGGTTCGTAGCCTTGTGCTGCTGCAATTTGGAACCATTCTTTAGCAACAGCTGTATCTTGAGGAATACCTTCTCCATTGAGGAACCTATGTATATTCCCATGTTAGCATTGTATATTACTGCTAGTAATACTACTACTTACATTTCACCGAGCATGTGTTGTGCATAATGATTGGGTGCCTCTGGTTGACTGGCAGCTGTTTGGTAATATTGGAAAGCCTTTTGATAATCACGATCCACGCCCCAACCATTACGGTACATATCGCCTAGCGCAGTTTGGCAAAAGGGAATATCTGAGCCCTTGGTGCACCAATGCAATGCATCCTTGTACGCTTGTTTCTTCATATAAATGCTTGCTAATTCTTCGATAGCGACGGCAAAGTCTTGTTGTGCTGATTGGGTGAGCCATTCAATGGCCTTGTCGGTATTGTCTTCCTCGACAGCGGCAAGATGACCGAGAATGTATTGGCAAAAGCGATCATTGCTTTGTTCAGCGCCTAGGGTGGCATAGCGTGTGGCTGCTGCTATCCGTTCCTTGTCATTATCATTGTTGTGATTATAGTATCCATAAGCGAGATCCACATAGGCCTTGGTTTGTCCCAACGCTACAGCACGCTCGTACCATGCAATGGATTTGGAAATGTCGTTGAGTGAGTCTGTGTATCGATCCCCATATAAACGTCCAAGCTCATAAGCAGCTTCGCCCTGTTCCTCGGCCGCCTGTTCCAAAAGAGCCATGCCTCGCGTACGATCGCGATCCACACCAATGCCTCGTGTCAGTAACAAGCCTGCCAGATACGCTACTTGCGTTCCACCACCATGGCTGCTGCCTTGAAGAATCACATCCACCGTATTGTCAGACAAGGGTTCATGATGAGCAAGGTACTCGGCACACGATGTCAATGCATCAGACAACTGCTTGTCGAACACACTCTGTGCCCACATGTCGGCTTCTCGCTCATTGGCTGCCATAGCATGGCTCGATTGGCTGTAGATGGTGCATAGCTTGGTCTTGGCTTCAATGTCGCCATGCGCCGTTGCCTGGTACCGAAGAAACTGCAACGCCTGCAAACGCTGTTCTCGACTTGATTGTTGTGCCGTAGAGTGGATCACTTCAGTAGCCGATATTAAATGTAACTCGGGAGCCGTGTTGAATAATGTTTCCACCGTCATTTCATAGATGAAAAAAGAAGGGAATGATAATAATAGCTCAAGGTAGCTGTAGCTGCGTCGTACATATTGTAATGACATCCCGTTACATGGCAACATCAAATAAAAGCTAATTTTTGGCACACCGCCTGATTTCATTCTACTTTGACATCCCTCAACCCCCCCATCACTTGTCGTATGCATCTTTCGTTTAGATTAGCAAAAAGCAAATTTATTCTTGGTCGCTACGCTAAAACTTATATTATAAAAAAAACAGCAATAACTTTTTTTTCCAATGTAATGTAAATCCGCATCCCCTTACCCCTTTTCTCAGCATGCCCAAAGTTGAAACCTTGGAATAGCACGGATGCATGTGCTATACAATTGGGCCATATCCACTGAGAAAGATTCGGTTCGCGAAAGAGAGAGAGTGTGTGTGACAGAGAGAGTGACAGAGAAAGAGCTCGTTGTATGGGTGTTTGTGTGAATTGCGTCCATGTGTGTTGTGATTGTGATTGTGAGTGCGTTGATGATTGTTGGATGATGTTGCAGGAAGGAAAGATTGTTCATGTTCGTGGTATCATGGTTGCAGCTGGAGCCGTTGCCGGGAACTGTATCCTCGGTTTCTTGTAAGCTGAGGACACACTTACGGTCTATGAAAAAAGATTGTGTTAATATGATCTTGATTCACTCACATAGCCTGCCACCCATCACCATTCACGCAAATCAAATGCGCACGGCTTTTGTTCCTCCACAAACCTGGCTCGCACGCTTGACAACTGATATCCGCCTTACTTCGGAAGGGAGCATCGACCTGATAGATAATGAAGGGAAACATAAAAAAATCAGCCGACAAAGAGATGAATCGTGAACAGACACCACTGACCTTTTCACATGTCGTACAATGACATCCATGTGTTGTTCTTCATATTGTTCCCAACTCCTTGAAAACCTCCGAAAATCACTGATCGGCCAGCTAATATCGATAAGTCGTACTTGTTCTCGAGCTATAATACAATATCCTGTTCAGCATCGTTTGTTTATGCACACACACACACCCAGCTCGAATTACCTGGTACAGGCTTGAAATACAATCCTATATAAAACGTTCTTGTATACACTGTCATGCCTTGTCCAGAGTCTTGAGTCTTGATGCCTGCTCCTCGAGTAGCAGCATCCACCTCGTCAAAGCTTGTGCAATTGTACGTATTGTCAAAGCCTTCTATAAAAGGATGAGCTAATGCAAGACCATTCACGCTTTCCAACTTGTTGAGTAATCCTCGTATACGTGATTCCACCAAACCAGTCCTACAATTCAAGATGTTAATGACTTTGACTATTTCCAAAAGGACAACGACATACCACTTCAGCTGCCGTGAAGCATTGTCACTGCTCACCACGATCTCCAAAAAGTGTTCATAGTTGCGAAAGAAGGCATGTCCCTCGAATAATGCTTCCCAAGGCAGACTACCAACCATAATCTTGTCCATGATTTGTGCAGCACGCTTACATTCTCCAATGACGATTTTGAATGTTGAGTTGGTCATGTTGTGAGTGGCACACATTGTTGGATAGGCAGGTGTAATGATGGGCATCTTGTGTGCTCGATCCATGTAGTTTTTCTACATAGAGCCTCATCAGTATCATTGGCAATCGCACGTTGCATTCTTTTACCTTTGGATCCCATGATTGTAGATTAGCCAAAGACGGACCTTCCTTGTCGTCGCATAGTCGTACAGGATGTGGCCACTGCCAATTCACCATGATACCAAACACCTTGCTTGCTACTGTACTTGCACATGCATTTGGGTATAATTGACAAACGCGAGCGACCATAATGGCCCATGCGACACCACCCAAAAAGCCGAGAATGTTGGAATAAATCCCACGTCGAATGGCCCATAATTTGATGCATCGAACTGCTGTACGAAACGTATCGACATCTGGGACAAGTTGTAAAATGGCGTCTGCTACTCGAGTGCCGTTGATGCTGCGTATGTCTTTCTCGTTCATCGAAATAAGCAATTCATTGTTGTCGATATCGAGATCTTTTGGCACTGTTGGCAACGGGATCCTTGCACACAAGAGATCAACCTGTTTCCATGTATATAAGTAAACAAGTCATTCCCTCTTTTATCACTCACACACACACACTTACCGGGATACCAAGAAATTTGAGCTTGATGATTGGTACATAGGATTCTTTGATAGCCTAAGAGATGAACGAAAAGGAAGATCAGCATCATTGACGAGTGCATATATAAACGCAAGTTGACATACCGTGAATTGTGTTACTTCGGGTTCGTTTTCAAGTATATCACATACGCCGTCAAAAAAGTGATCTCGCGTAATATGGCGTGGGCAAATACATACGGCGTCGATATCAGCGTCTAATATGAAGGGGGATCCAAGGTTAGAACAGGGGTGGTTTGTCGTCATAGGCCTCATCACTTACTGGCCGCTTGAACGCCCAATCGACAACTACCGAAGGTCATCACTTTTCCGCCTGCCAAACGAGCTTGTTCTGGTGTGAAGCCAAGCTGAATGCTTGCCTTGTACACAAACTGCTGGGTCAAAAGCTCCAACTTTTGTAATACAGTATCCCTGAAAAGAAGCCAAAGTCAACCATCCATGTATGCCGATAGATAGATAGATAGATAGATAGAGTATACCTTAATAAAGAGACCTCGCGCGATTCGTACATGTTGTGTTTTTGTAATGCTGCTTCCAACTGCTTTTCAAGCATGCGATCTTTCTCGGATGGGCCGACAAGTGATAATGGTTGCGACACACCGAGATGGACTTTTCCTTTGACCATGGTGCAAATGTGTGGGAGTGAGTGGTATAATAACGAAAGCGCAAAGAGAGAAAGAAAACGACACAAGGAGAGAGTACAAGTGGATTTTCATTTTTGTGCGGAGATAACGACGACGATGATTGTTGCTGAGGAAAAGGGTGGGAGAGAGAGAGTAACGTGATCTAAGGGTAGACTACTATTTGGAGGAGGAGTGTGCGTGTGTGTGTTTATAATATACATGGGAGTAATAGAAACGGTGGATTATGAACTAGTAATGGCATCTGCTGCTATTTTCTCTGCCATCATGGCTACAATGGCTGCTCCAACGATGCGTGAATGCTTAACAATACCAACAGTAAGTTTGGATGCGATGTGTTCTGGTATCAATTCCTTGATGGTGCTGCATACTCGAGGATGGAATGATGGATAATCTTCATAGATCTCTCCACTAATGGCTATATGAAAGAGAGAAATGTAAGCCACTTTTTGCATGATACAAAACATGGATCACATCAAATCACATACCAATAGCACATCCTCCATCTTCTGAATCAAAAGGGGTTCCATTTTCAACCATGTGCCGGATGACAGCTGCAATGGATGCTCCCACCAACATGGATGCGCGTGTCCCTACAAGTTCGCATACACGTTTGACTACTTCACGATCGCCCAATGTGCATTTTTGAATATTCATCATGTCCTGGATGACAATACGTGTATCTTCAAGTTCAGGTGAATCGTCTGCTTCGCAAATGTACATGTAGCTGGTGTCAAAACTATGCGGCCTGTTCAATGCTTCACTTGATTCGCCATTAAAAAGCACATCACGATCCACCAGGTATATCAATATGATCCGCACCAATTCTCCCAATGCAATGCCCGTTGTCATCTTTTCAAACACGTGATATTGAGGATTGATAGATTCTCGATCAAGCTTGCGATCAAACCACGTGCATGGCAATGTCCGTCGCGATGAACCAAAGTTGCACCATTCTGTATTGATAATCATGTTGTTGCCCGTTTGTTGAGAATAAAAGGCGTGATCTTGTAGCTTGGTTACGTTCACCACAGGTTCATAGTAGGCGCAATTGGTACCCAAACTATGCACAATGCCAAGACGTGTGCATGCATGTTGATATGCATGTGCTAGTAATACACATACAGCGTCTGTGTTGGAAATGAAAAAAAAAGAGGGTGAGGGGGAGGGTATATCTTATCTCCATCGATCCATCATCCTACTACATACCATTTGTGATAGCGACAACTTTAATAGGTAGATTCTTGAGTTGCATTCGTTCGTGCATCATTTGAACAATATCCACACCAACACCATTTGGGTAACTGAATCCGTGACCAAGTGACATGATACGACCATTGTTGAGAGCTGTTTGTTTGATGGCGAAGCATAATGAACATGCCATTGAATAAACAAAGTGTTCCTGAGTGCCTACTCGGTTGAGGAAATCGGCAACGCACTCGACAACGTAATCGATGAGCACCACAAAATCATCCCCGCTCATCAGATCTTGTGGAATCTTGTACTGGTATTGATTGATAGCAAGCTTGCCGCCTTCGCCTTTCAATAAGACCTGACAAACGTAGATGTCCATGGATATGATTTCAAGTGCCAAATAGGTCCCTTTCTCTTGCCCAGTAGGATATCCTGATTAATTTCCCGCAGATTCCCTTTAGTACAGCCATTCACATACAATACTAAACCATACACCCACACATACACACACGCATACACATATACACATATACACAAGCATACGCACACCCATTCATATAGCCTCTCATGAACGAAAAACGAGTTACCTGAAACGAATGAAGGAATCATGTTAAGGTCGCTTGATCTGTCGTCAAGGAGACCAGCCTTGAGTTCTTTTTGAAAGTAATCGATAACGCCATGGAGGGATTCTTCGCTAAGCCAGAATTGACGGTGGACTTCTTCCAATGCTTCTTGTTGTTGTTGATCGGCATATCGAGTAGGTTCGAAACAGGCTGCTGACGGCACCATAGTATTGAAAGGGCTTCAGAAGAGCAAGACCAACCATAATTCCCATTTTCAGTTTAAGGTAAAGCTCTCCGACGCAACCCAACTCGGCATCTGGCGGGAAATGGTTGACAAGCACGGACTCCCCTTATTCATTGTTGTTGCCATGCCAACAAAGACGACGATCATCACTATGCATTGGGAATGAGATGTATTGGATAATGGATGCTATACTACAATAGATGTATTCTTTGTATGATGACACTTGATTTTCCGCCTACTTAGATGATCATCAGCAAGCACCAATAAACTTCCTTACAGCTAAAACTTGGGCCTGAATATCATTTTCTCTCTCACTGATCAAAAAATCTCGGGTTGACTTTTTGATGGCGGGGGATCTAGCCCATCCAATGGATTAATCAGGCTTCTTGTGTAATATGATCACACTATTTACCAATGGTAGTACTTGAGAACATGAGATAAATCTTGATGACTTGATCGTGGTATCCTCCTACTTAGCCACGCATCACGCATCTTTGGTGAGAAAGAGGATGGTCGCCATTACTACAATACCTGGTGTTATAAAGACCCTCCATCCCTTCATAAACAATAGTGGTACACACAAGGAGGATGATGGGATCATCAACAGCCAAAATGCTTGTGAGAACATTACATAATAGTGTGACTATATAAGCTCTTTCCCAGCTGAATAGTGTTGGACATCAAGTGATTACAACTTTTATGCAACGTAACATGGAGCACAGAAGGATTTAAATGGTGATGATGGTGTTATTTATGTTGCTATGGCAATAAAGGAATGATGAAAACATTGTCAAAACTTTGATAGGTACGTCTACTACTTTACATAGGGTTGTGATCATCATCGACGAGCTTATTGTCAAAATTGAGATACATGTATCATTGCATCATTCATTCATTTGGGCCGACACGCACGCGACGAGTGAAGGGGGTCTAAATTTGGGAGAACGACTTCTTGCAACAACTCCAATTTTCCCTCCTCCACACATACACGAGCCTCCCCCCCACCACCACGATTGGAAGCATGGAAATCACAAGTGGACCCTTTTATACAACATCCTCAGGACTTTTGGAAAGCGTCGACAGTAAGCGAAACCTTTTAATAAACCAACTCTTTTACCAATCCACCGTTCCCATTTTGACCATTGTAGAAAAACTCATGGTGATATTGCGAGATGGTCGTAAGCTTATTGGTATTCTACGATCGTTTGACCAGTTTGGTATGTCAAAAGTGCGCGTGTGTACGAGTGGAAAAGAAGCATCAAAAGCTAATGGATACATGGGTATGGTTTGGGAAAAACTCTCCTTAGCCAACTTGGTATTGCAGGATACAATCGAAAGGATATATGTGGGCAACTGCTATGGTGACATCCCAAGGGGCATTTTCTTGATCCGAGGTGAAAACGTGGTTCTCTTGGGTGAAATAGTAAGTATTCTTTGATGTTCAAGGAGGGCTTGTATATAACATGGGATTCCCTTTTATTAGGATGTTGACAAGGAGCACCGGACGAACTTGCGGCAAGTGCCAGTAGAAGATATCTTGATCGCACAACGTGAAGAAATGGAAGCCAAACAACGCGTAGACAAGATACGGAGTCGAGTATTACATGAACAAGGTTTTTGCGTCGATAATGCTCAAAACGATCTGTATTAGTAGTAATGCCGCAAACAACCATTACTCGCACACACACACACACACACACACCCATTTTTCCTTATCCTCGCACACAGTCCCCCTACCATCATCTATTAAAAGAAAATACGCACACACAGGTGAATCAAAGGATTTTGTGTAATGTATTATGGACCATTATATTCGAATGAGAAAGAGTGAGTGATGTAAGAGAAAAGAGGAGGTGCAAGTGTAAGAAGGATGTTAGTGGAGGAGGAGAGTAGTTATGAGAGATGCTAAATATGCGTGATTGGGGGGGGGGGATATCTATTTATCTTTACGTTTACCAAACTTGAAGCCGAGTAATCTCCTAGCAGTGCCATGTTTGCCAGAATGTTTTGATTCGCCATCATAGATTGAATCACCATCATCCTCGCCACCAAAGCTACGTGGGTAACGCGAAGCAGGTGATGAATAATTGTATGGATCATGATTGCGCAGTGAGGGTTGTGGTGACGTTTGGTTGCCGCCACTTGAAAGATTCGAATTGCTGCTAAAAAGGCTATCTCGAGGTTGAACCGCTGGAAGATCCTTATCATGAATATCGAGATTGTTCATGCCATTCATCACACCGCCAAGACCACGTTCCAGTGTTTCAAAAGCTGATGTAAATGTAAACACACGGTCGCGGATATGTACTTCAATCTTGATCTCGGTCATGCCAAAGAACATTTTGATGGTCATGAAAATAGGTTCACCCTTTTGGACACCTGCAAATTTGGGCATCTTGATAGGGAAACGAGCAACCTTGAATACTTGTGGATGAGTTGTCAAACGTGGAATGGTGCCATCTCCATCATAGGCGAATAAGTCTGTGTAAATGTTGTCAGTATTGAGTCTCCGAAAATCATCCCAATCTCATTACCTGTATCTGTGTCATTGGGATAAGCAATCATGAAATTCTTGGAAACACACTCATCCACTTTGACACGTTGTCCCTTGTGTACATAAACACTGAAGCGCTGCTTGCAAAACATTCTACCGCCATCACCAGCGATACAGTTTTCTTGGGGATCAAGACGAGGATCGAATACCATACGGGTCTCCACACCATAAGATCGTCGAGAAACACGCTCAGTCACCATTTGAGGATTAAGGCCGAAATAGACAGCACCACGTACAACAGCCAATTCACCACGAGGAGGTACACCAATAAAACCAACTCGGTTGGCAAACTCGTCAATCACTCGACGACGGAGATACTCTGATTGACCAAAACCACCCACAAGGAAAATAGCATCCAAGGCCACAGGCGATTGTCGTAATTGCTCATCAATCAATACAAGTACTTTACGCACAACAGGTTCAAACACATGTTCACAAAGATCCTCGGCAGTGATACGTAAATTGCCATCCTCGATACCATTGGCAGGATCATCCATGTTGGCTAATCCAAGTGTTGCTGGTAATAAAAGAAACTGGTCCTCGTCTCCTTCGAATTGGGGCTGTTGTCTTAATGTTAATCACCACCATCCATCCATGGGGTTATGTCACATTACCTTGATGCCTTCAATGAAATTCTCCATCATCGAATCCATTGCTGTATCACTCACTCGACCCAGCCCATAGAATCGGTCTTTGAGGTATTCACGCATTTGTGCATCCAAAAAGGTTGAGCCGCACGAGTCACCTTGACCCTTTGTCACTTCTTTGAGAGCTCTCCTGCTACCAGAGTCATCAATCTCAAATACAATCAAATCCACCGTGCCTTGATAATAGAATAATAATCAATATCTCCTTTTTTCCAAATGATGTGGGATGCCTAATTCCTTACCTCCGCCTGCATCACAAATCATAAAGCGTTGGCCATGGCCCAAGTTGAATTGGTCGCACTTCTTTTCACAATACAAAGCAGCTGCTTCAGGTTCGCTAATGAGCATGAGTCGATCGGGATGGTCGTAGCGATTGATAATGCCTGATCGAATAGCAGCTTCACGCATGGTTGCTTTTGCTTGATCACTCCACATGGCTGGTACTGTCAAGCAATATCTGAACTTTGATTGATCGTAATTGGATGCAAAGCTGCGTTGAAGTTCGTTGCAAATATGAGCATGGAAAGCTTCGAGATAATCCGAAATGGTATCGAGTGCTGTTAATCCATTGGGAAGTGGAGGAAGGTCGAGATTCTCATCAAGGTGAAGCTTGAAACGAGATAATAAAATGTCGTTGCCTCGTCGTGCTGCCATTTTGCGTGCTTCTTGACCCCATGCTGTCATTTTCGATGATCCATGAGGATATAATGCAACCGTGGGTGTCTTTGGATAGGGATTGGTTTGTCGTGGCCTAAAATGACCCATCTCATTAATATATATAATAGCTTGTCCCTGTCGATCCCTGATTTACCATCGAATGATATCAAAGATCTCTTCACTATTATCTCTTGTAAAGGAATAACAGCATCCTGAAAAGGTAGTGCCGAAATCTAATACACCCATAATTAGGTTTTGTCTGTGTGATGCCAGTTTCACCCAATAACGCGTTCGCGACAACTCGTCATCTTGGACGCTTCATCTAGTGAGCTCGCTTACCAATGCCAATGACATAGGAATAATCGGAAGGATCGAAAGGCCTGGATTCGTATGCCATGTGCGAAGCGGGAATGAAGAGAGGAGGAGAGGAGAGGAGGTGGAGGAGGAGAGAGAAGAGAGAGAAAGACTAGAGTCAAGCCAGGTCAAAAATAGAGAGAACAGCGAATTAACCTGGTTTGGATGTTGGCGGTGACCAGCCTGCTTGGCTTCTATATATTGTGCTATGATTGTTACACAAAGGCATTTATTCATGGCACACACCACTTTCATCCACATTTTGCCTGCATTGGGTGCATGTACCTTGGGACCCTCTCATTCACTATGCAGCATCTATCCTACCCAAAGGAGGGGGTGTTGGTATAAAAAGCCATCATGGCATATATGGCTTACATGTGTCTAAAGGCGTAAACATCCCAACAAGTTACATTCTATCATTCCAAAAAAGGTTGGTATGGATCAAAAATGGCCCCAAAGATTTCTTTTATTCAGCTTGGCGCTTCAAGTACCAATGGCGGAAAATGCATTTCCTGGAATAACACATGCGAGCAGTAGACAGCTTATGTGATGATCATCATCCCATCTTCTTGGCATCAAATTGTCATTCTACTACCTTTTTTATATACTCGGTCACATCAATAAAAAAAGGTTGCTTTTCTATCGGACTTCACGTGAAGAAGGATATCTCCAGGGACCAGCAACCCGGTTAAGATTCGCTGTCAATAGCTATGTTCATATGGCCCTTGCACAAGAGGATGGCTTGATGGTTTGTTGACATGATCCAAATGCCCTCCTTCAACTGTACTTAATTTCTTCAAGAGCGTGGACGTATCACCTCTCGAGTACGGTCTTCGATCAGGGTATTGACGTGATTTTGTTGTTTGTATTGCCCACAAACGATAAATTCCTTGTGTCACGTGATGGGGGCTATCATATTGCATGTCGTGGAGTTGTCAACATATGTGAGTGGATGATAAAACTGTGAGGTTGCTGCAACGACCAACCCATGGGAGGATGATTATTCTTCATATCTTGGGCAATGATATCATGCAATGTATCCTATAACAGGCACCGTTAGCATTCTACTTTACTGTTATGATCATTACCCTTCGTACCCATGCTTCAGCAGGGAAGCTGCTATAGCCTATGGTGGTTGTGATAGGTTTTTCCCACCCAATCCAGCTTTGCAAATGCATTTCAGGAGACAGCTTCGCCAAAGAATGTATGAGTGTGAGCTTCATCTAGCAAGGTGGTCAAGTTCTACCTGATAAAAGAACCAAGCATAACAATGAATGTGATACAACAATGGAGCGCTAGATTGTCGCAAAATTAGTGCATAGAACGCTCACACAAAAGGACTGCTCAGTACCATCCACCATGATACGACTCATATTAGCTCAGCCTTTGAAGATGACAGCAATCAAAGAACGATATGATAGAAGAAAGAGGATACATGTGGGAGTGAAATGATACATGACAGCATTCATCTTGTTTATATCTGCATAGCGGGCGTGGGTATTTTTGTGATCACAAACAAGGAAAGAGTGATAAATTGTATGCTAAGAATGTTTAGGAGGAGCTGATAGATTAATGGTGTGCCTTCACCAGTGGTATGTCTAAGGAGCTTTGACGCGGTTGATTGCTTTTACGATATACAAGGCGGTAACATCATCAATCATCAGACAATGCTATGGTACTAACCTGCTATCACAAATCCAGAAGACATGATCCGAGGATGGAAGTCGTACGACATTACTTCATAATGGCGATGTTATTATTGTTATGGTTCGATAGCTGCAAGGTGCTACAGACAATCAGCCATCTTCTGATATGAATGCGGCAGCAACAATGTAAGCCATATCATAAATCGTTTTACGATACATTGCGTTTCGTACACACACATCGGCCATGTTCAGCTCAGGAAGAAGGAAGGTCTTACAGAAACTTAACCCACACAATCTCGTATTCGCTAAAGTAACCTTTTAATACAACATCATTTATAAGAGATAAATAGAGAGAGGTGTGCAACGAACAGGGGAGATACATTGGTATGGGAAGCTTCTATACTCTGATGAGCATTGTGCAAAAGTGGATGATGAATGATGGATGTGAGGTGGTACTTGGTGCGTGCTATGTGTGAAAGCATAGGTTGGATAATGACATGGTTGACAAGTCGCACAAAGGGCGATGATGGTTGTTGCCATGAAAGTTGGATGCAAAGTAGGGTAGCTGGATGCGCGAATCGTTCATGATAGTTCAGGATGATGATACCATCAAGGACAAGTTGACAATGGATACACTCTTTTTCCATGCGTTGTATATACCCAATTCCTTCCTTCCCATGCATCAAAGTAATAATCAGATCCATGTCCATATCCATAGGAAACCGTTTGTATTGAAACAAGTTGCTACGCGTAAATAAAGCTGCTGCTCACGTGAAAAGGCTGCTGCAAGTAGTTTGAGACAATGGAGTAAAGCCTTTGCTAATAGCAACTACTGGCATGAATTCTGTTACGTTTGGTCGTGGTAAAGGAGTGTGCAAGAGCATGTGTTGTGTCAAGAGACTCGTGTGTTGTAGAAGAGTGACAAGAAAGCTGTGTACACGCCATGGACTTGCCATTCAGTCAAAGACAATCGGATCAAGACAACTGTTGGATTGACATGATGGGTTGAAGCAGGACAATCGTTCGTAGGTGGTAGTTGTATACTTGAATGCACCAACAGTTGAGAATGGGAGGAAGAGGGAAGAAGTTGAGGTGAAAGAAGTGGAAATTAAATAGGCCACACACCTCTTGTATAAATGCATGCACACTGTACATCAATTCTTGATATTGAGATTGCCCCTCTCGAACCTGAAACTTTGACACAAGATGCTCTTGGGCATGCTGATCAACTTTGTATTAATAAAGAACATACATTTCATTATAAAAAATTGAATGGGAGGGTACAATGTGGGTTTTACTATGTAAGTCGGAAATGCAGGTCAGCCCCAGATTCATGATTTATCGAAACAATATACATTACCTTGGGATTCCCCATTTCGAACCTGAAACTTTGTCAGAAGGTTCGCTGGGACATGCTGATCAACTTCATTCATTTAAAAGTCGCTGACTTCATTAAGAAGATTTAAAATGCGGGGAGGTCCAAATGGTGGATGACGGGAACAAAAGAGCGGACGGGCCACCGCCCCGAAGTTGCCCACCTCCAACTTGAAAATTAGTCAGAAGGGTGCTCTCGAGTATGCTGATCAACTTTTTCTAATAAAAACTTCATGCTTCATTTGAAAATTTGGAATGGGTGCATCCAAAAGTTTGAAAGACGGAGACATTCGCAGAGTCTGTCTTTCAAGAATTGATGTATTCTTTGTTTGGGCGTAGCTCAGTGAAATCGGCTCGGATCAAGAAACTTGAATGATGGAAATGCTCGGCTGGAGCAGGAGCATTGTTCACATGTAATAGAATGAACAACAGTGCCGATTGTGAGGAAGTGGCTGTTAGCTGCCAATCATAGATAGTGTATGTGGTATCATACGTTGGCCCTTCCAATCATGCATAATGAGCTGAGTTACACAAACACGCCCCTCTGCATCTTTGGCTCTCCAGGGTCTATCTACTTTACAATGAACAACAACCTCTTTTCATATAGCATAACGCTTACAACATAGTAAAAACATAAAGACGCCTGTATCTCTAAACTTTACAATCAAACATGCGGTTTTTATTAGAGCAATGTGCTCGGCTTGGCCAACTGCACCTTGGGTGCCAGTTTCACGATCAAGCTTGCCAATCCCAGATTTCGCAATGTCGCTACCAGCCAAACTGGATCTGGGGGTCGACCTCTTCGACGACGATGACCAAAAAATATTTTTTGGGATAGTTGCGACATTGAACGTGAAACTTTCACACAAGGTGCTGTTGGCCAAGCCGAGTCCATTGCTGTAATAAAAACCCCACGTTTGATTGTAAAGTTTGGAGATACAGGCATCTTTATGTTTGTAAGCGTGATGCTATATGAGAAGTGGTCTTTGTTTAATGTAAAGTAGCTAGACCCTGACAGAGCCAAAGATGCAGAGGGTCGTGTTGTGTAACACAGCTACGTTTGCATGAATGAAAGGGTCAATGTATAATTACTTTATGGATCATCTAGGAACAGGCATGTATTGCTAGCTAACGGCCACTTTTATCCAATCATCATTGTTGCGAGATCCATTGCATGGGAGCGATGCCCCTGCTCCAGACATTCATTTCCATGATTAAAGTAGGTTGATCCGAGCTGATTTGACTGAGCTGCGGTCAAAAAGAGATTACATCACTCTGGACATAAAGCACGCTCGATGTAGCTCAACCGATGTAATCTTGTGTGAGCGTAACTCAACCAAATCAGCTCGGATCAACCTACTTTAATCATGGAAATGAATGTCTAGAGCAGGAGCATCGTCCACCTACAATAGAATACACAAAAGTTGGGAATGCACAAAAGTGGCTATTAGCTGCCAATGCATGCATTGCAAATGAGGGTTGCGTACCTGTCATGCATGGTCCCTGAAGTCCAAACTTTTTAACCCAGGTACACAAACACGTCCCTCTGCATCTTTGGCTCTATCAGGGCCTAGCTATTTGGCATTGAACAAAGACCACTTGTCACATAGCATCACGCTTACAAACATAAAGGTGCCTGTATCTCCAAACTTTACAATCAAACGTGGGGTTTTTATTACAGCAATGGACTCGGCTTGGCCAACAGCACCTTGTGTGAAAGTTTCACGTTCAATGTCGCAACTATCCCAAAAAATATTTTTTGGTCATCGTCGTCGAAGAGGTCGACCCCCAGATCCAGTTTGGCTGGTAGCGACATTGCGAAATCTGGGATTGGCAAGCTTGATCGTGAAACTGGCACCCAAGGTGCAGTTGGCCAAGCCGAGCACATTGCTCTATTCAAAACCCCGTGTTTCATTGTAAAGTTCGGAGATACAGGCGTCTTTATGTTTTTACTATACTGTAAGCTTGATGCTATATGAAGGGTGGTCTTTGTTCATTGTGAATTAGCTTGACCTGATAGAGCAAAAGATGCTCAGGGACGCCTTTGTGTAACTCAGCTGTTTTGCATGACTGGAAGGATCGATGGATGATACCTACACATTATTGATAATAGCCCATAAGCTATGAGCTAGCAGCCATTTCCTCACAATCGGCACTGTTGTCCTTTCTATGACAGGTGAACAATGCTCCTGCTCCAGACATTCATTTCCATGATTCAATTGTCTTGATCCGGGCCGATTTGACTAAGCTATGCTCAAACCAAGAAACATCAGCTGAGGTAGATAGACCATGATTCATGCGCAAAGTGATGTACCCTTTCTTTGGCCGTAGCTTAACCAAACCAGATCGCATCAAGAAACTTGAACCATGGAATTGAACGTCTGGAGCAGGCGCATCGTTCCACTGTTATGGATTTGTCAACAGCTTGGAATGGGAAAAAATACATGTTAGCTGCCAGCTAATGCATGTTGCTATAATTATAAAGTAACATGCATTGACCCATCCAATCCTGCAAATGAGCTGTGATACACAAACACGCCCCTCTGCATCTTTTGCTCTCTCAGGGTCTAGCTACTTGACAATGAACAAAGATCACTTTTCATATAGCATCACGCTTAAAGTATAGTAAAAACATAAAGACACGGACAAAACTTTACAATCATGGGGATTCACCGTATAAAATGGGATGCAAAGAACATGTGATTTAATGCGGAAATGTCTAAGTGCTATATTTACATCATCATCACATCGTCGTCATTGTGAGGTTCATCAGGGCCATCTTGATTGATCTTCATCTCATCCAACATTTCCTCCAAAGAGATCTCAGGGAAGTCTTGTTCTTCTTCCTCTTCGCTATCCACCATGGCGTTCTCATCACGGGGTTGTTGTTGTTGGTTTTGTTGAGCATTCTTGAAAATGTTGATAGTTGATCGGAATTCTGGATCTTCTTCAATGTCACGCATAAACATCTCCATGTCTTGTTCAATACGGGCCTGGTCTTGTTTACGAGGCAACAATTCACTCTCTTCCTTGCCCAATTGCTGCAACTTCCAATTACGTTGCTTGTTCTTCTTGCGGCGTTGAGGATAGGATTTACGCACCAAGACGACATCAGGCAATGAGCTTCGGTCTAACTTGTCGAATTCTTCATTGTTGAAGTTGCTGTGTGACAGGTCGTAACCAAGGGCGGTATCACCAGGATTCAACAATGCACCCAAGTGTGATCGTACAATGAATTCGTTGTCGTTGTGACCAAAATCGGACATGCGTGCAACGTGGACATCTGCCAATACATATTTACCCCGTACAGGACCCAAGGGCTCCACATCCAATACAACAAATTCAATCATCGACTTGACAGAAGCAAGGGCAGTGAAGGGTGCACGCCAATAAACGGTTGTGTTGATATCACCATAATTGAGTGTGTTGGGATCAAGAAGTTGGAGTGTGTTGCCGACACGAGTACACAATAAAAGTGGGCTGATGTTACCCAAGCTGTTGGCAACTTTTCGAGGCAAGCAAATCAAGTCGTCTTTACAGATGGGAACAATTTCAACTATTGATCATCCCTCTTATTAATCGACCATACTTGAACCTTTGAAGCACCCTCCATATCCTCCTACCTGAATATGTAAACTTGTAGTTGCTGACACTCGTGTGGATATCTGTGGAAATCAATTGTTCACTCGTCTTGTATCTAATACCTTCTGTCAATGATTCCATTCCATCAATCTTCCATAAACAAACACACAACACTCACTTGATAGGAACAACAGCGTTCAAAAATTCGACCATCTTGATTGCATGACCACGTTGCCCAAAGTAGAAATCAATGCCATCCTTTGCCTCTTTGATGTTGGTGGTATCCTTGTGTGCATTATGCTTGAGAATCAATTGCTCGAGATACAAAAAGGTACGCTTGTGCTCGACCTTTTGACGCACTTGCACCGAAGCCTTCCATGTGTTTTGTGCTGCTAACCGAGTACATTCCTCACATTGCTGGTATGATACAACGTATTCCACTTCAAACATTTGCTGCAAAATCGTGTTGGCAAACACCTGAAAAAAGGGGTCGTTAGCAATCCAAGCCATCCCAAAAAGCCATCATCATCATCACCCATGGTTACCTCTTTTTGAATTGTCAATTTGACCTTGATTCTTCTACTGTGGGGTTCGGTCCAAATGAATCCTGCATCCACCAATCGCACCTTGTTCAAGCCCTTCAATTTCTTCAAGCATAGTGTTAACAGCTCTCGGGATTCGAGTTCGGCGGTGATCCACATGCCGGGTGGTTGAAGATATCGTTCACAGTTGCGGCAGAAATGGATATGCACTTGCTTTGGAATACCCTCGGTAATGTCCACTTCGTTACGGATACAGTTGACGCACATGTTGGCGGCATTGGGTGGGGTGGGAGCACCGCATCCCGGACACTACAATTGAGCATGCACAGACCGATCAGTCATTTGCTGGGTCGTTGTCTCTCTCACTTTTTCCTAGATCGCTTTTGAACAAGTACTTACCAAGCTAAATTGAAAACGAGTTAATACATGGCTTTGGGGGGGGGTTCCAATGGACGTCATTGACTTACATGAGTTGTTCTTGAACGACAGGGTGGTATTCCATGGTTGGAGAGTGGGTGGGTCAAAAAAGTTACTGCGGGATAAAAGAAGCAAAAACTGATTGCCCTTTAAAGCGATTGAGAAATTTGGTGGCTTGAAAGAATCCTGCTGCGGTACAAGATTACTGAGGATTAATAAGCTCGTCGACTTGTTCCATATGCAAGATGTTTTATATTCTATACAATGATAGTTACCAAAATGAAAGAGTAATAAATGGTATCTAAGCCATCACCATGCGTGGGATAGCATATACAATGTTGCCAATACAACAATGGGCAATCATATTGTAAACGGAATGGCTTCAGTACATACTCTTCATTTGAAAGAAAGTATTTTTCACAGGATACAATCAAGCTATGGTATGGATCCTTAGCCAATTCCTGGATGTGCGTCATGGATGACTTTTATGCATAAATCTGGATCATAGCAATCATCATGCAATTCATAGACTAACATCAAGGTCTCTTCGATTCATCGTCTATCACGACATGAATCTTGTAGAGTAGCCAAGAGACCTTTAGAGTAGAAGGATCGCGTTTCTTTGTTTGTAAACCTTCAAATCACTTAAAACTACAATGAGGTCTAAGACGGCGGTTAAATTTTGAACCGCACGCCATTGAAAACAGCAGCAGGTATGCGTACAGTGACAAGAAAACTGGTACGCACTCTACTTGAATGAACCAGCAGCACAACATCCTCTTCATTTTGGTATGGAAAACAACGACATTACCCAAACACTGGATCTTGATACCATTATCATGTCAATACATTCTTCCTAAGCATGAGATGGGACAAGTGGACATAGCGATGTCATTGGCGGATTATTTGTATACCCGTAAGAGATGGTATTATGACCACATATACCCCATGTGGAGAAGGTCAATTTTATTACAAGTGACTTGTAAAAGAGATCGGATCAGGTGGTGCAATAGATCTACCTGGGTAGTAAGTATAAAAAACATAAAGGACAAGGGTCCCTGGGAAACGATAGCTATGTATTACATGGATCGGATCAGATTACTACAAGCTCGCGATCGACGCTAGTAGTCGCTGTTACAAAGAATCCGGGGATGTGGAAAGAATGTTTTATTGATCATGGATCATTATCAACTAAGGCACACGTGGGCCATGCATAGAGTGATTCTAGCAAGGTGTATGAAGCCATTGTATCCATTATCAACTAGCTATGATGGTAAACATTGAATAGAGTGCATAATGACCGGGGCAAGAAAGCGGGACCAGGATGTTGTTGTTCATTGTGCAACCAGCTTAATTGTATTACAGCATATCAGATTTAAAAATCGATTTCTTTTATTCCTTGTTGTTGTGCCAACTTTTCTATTCGCTTTACATTGTTATTCATGGTTTCATCACATTCTGCAGAAAAGAATAGACATTATGGCAAATTCGCTACCACCTCTCGCCTCATCTCGTGTATGGTGACCGAAGGCTTGGTTACGGCTCATTTTGTTCCTTACACCTCCTCTTCCTCGTCCATTGTTGGCTTATGCTTGATTCTTCGCAAAAACAAAGAACTCCTTGTCGCCGTTCCTTTACGTGGGTTGCCTGAATTGGATGCTGAAGAAACAACCGAGCTGAATGGTATCCAATGTCCCAAGATTGAGCTGGTGGATCCTTGGGATATGCTTCCTTACATTTACGCACCCAAGACACAAGGACGACAAGGCACTGCTCCTTCTTCATGGATGACGGATGCCATGAGTGTGTTGGCAACGGTGACCGAGATATTCAAGCATGTGAACGTCCACGTGGATACCCTGGTTGATGATTACGATGCTGTGGAGTTGTGGAACCATTTTGCACAGGATTATGGTGTTGACAACAAAGAGCTTATCCAAGTCCTCAGCGATGAGTTGGCAAGTTCAATGAACCATCAGAGTAAGTGTGGAAAAGACATTGAATGGCTATCAATGCAGTTGCTCATGAGTCATTGGTAGCCTACACTTATGATCACCCCAAGCCTTTACCTGATTTGGCGTCGACGGCTATTCATTGGGAACAGTCGATTGTTGAAGGACATGCTACGCATCCAGTAAGTATATAAAAGTGAGTGGATAAGGAAAGGGAAGGCTGAGATTTGTATATGTGTAGATGCATAAAGCAAGATTAAGCTATCCACCTTTGCCATCTGTGGAGCCTGGTCAGGTGAACCTTGAGCATCCCTCGCTTCGTTTGGTATCCATCCCCTCCTCCTCGGTCAAATTACGTGGTGATTTTGAAGACTTGATTCGTCCTATGGTGGATGCTATGCTTGCCAAAACGGGTGCATCACGTTCGCAATATGATGTGCTTGTCCCTGTTCACGAATTCCAAATCCCCAATATCCAACAGCGTTTCGAGAATGTGGCCGTCTTACCGGCAGAGAACAATGCACCGGCAGAAGCATTAACATCCATTCGATCCGTGGCCGTTCCAGGATTGCTCCAAAACTTATCACTCAAGCTATGCATTGGCATCAAGGTTTCCTCGGCATTGCGTATCGTTTCTCCCTTTAGTACCCATTTTGGTCCTGGCTTCTCTGCCAATGTGGTCCCACGCCTTTCGTACGATCGTAATGTGCTTACAATCCAACGAGAAATGGCAAGTGCTATTTATCGTCACGATGATCCACACATGGCCAAGCATTGCAGTTGTGTCGTACGTGAAGCACCTGAATCGGATGAGGACATTGATATTGTTGCTGCTGCCCTTGTTGAAAAGATACAAAAGCCTGATACCGATGAAACACTCGTCAAACATGTATGGAAATTGGATACAGAGGAAAAACGAGTTGCATTCATGGATAGGTATTACATTGTGTTGTATTTGGATGACTTTTTGATGCAATCGAGACTAAGACTATCCTATTAACAGATATATTCAAACAGCCTTGCAAGCATTTGTACCACCATTAATCAACAATGGTGTTGCATTTGAGGCACATGGTCAAAACACAATGGTGCGTTTCAATCGTAAGACTGGTGAACTTAAAGGATTTGTCATTCGGGACTTTGGTGGCATCAAGGCACACAATGAAACTCTAAAGAGGACATGTGGTGTTGAGCTGGATGTGTTGCCCGATAGTACAGTGGTTGCTGAGACAATGGAAGAATGCTACAAGCTGCTATACCATACCTTATTCCATTCCCAGTTCCACCGGTTGATTCGTGTTCTCGACCTTCATCACAATGGCCGCGGATGGGAGCTAGTACGCAAGCGATTTAAGGAAGCCGTACCTGAGGATAATCCTATGTATAAGTACTTTATGGAACAAAGTAAGGTGCCCGGCAAGTGTTTGATGAGGATGAAGCTTAATGAACTTTATCGTGATGTAAGTATTAGCATCCTGATGGCAAGTTGCTATGATACTAACGGTGTCCTTTTCAATAGTACATCTATGAGCCCTTGCCAAACATGATCCTGAGCCATCCTCAAAAGATTAGTAGTAGCATGCCATAATTGAAACAATGATTGTCTAGACATCAAATAAACCATCATGCATATCAGCCATTGGCAACTTGGTCCAAAACACGTTGATGTAGTGTAACAATGAATTGGTATCACATACAAAGGTAGTAGCAATGACACTCGGACCACGCGAGAAAGGGGGTTCAGTTCACGCATCTTTTTGATGGTGGTTAAGGTTCTAACATGACGACAGCCGCCATTCTTTTCTTGGCACTTTTACTAAAAAGTCTCGGAGCACATCGGTGATGGTTCCTTTTTAGAGATACACAAAGAAGGATGATAACGTATCCATCACTTTCAATCGGCAAAGGAGAACATAGACACCCACCCACACCCCGGAGATTGGAAATTAATAAGTATGCGCCAATATGCAACGGATGAACACAATAAACGGCCTGCAGGCTCGTATTAGCTGCCCCACGACCTGCTACCGTTTCTAGTAAAAAGTGTAAAAAGGGAAAAGAAAAGCGTGATTGCTGCAAACGCGTAAACCAACTTTGCACACAATCAATAGAGCTGAAACCCCACACACTCTAGGTACCCATTACAAGCCAAGTTAGTAGGTAATCATCATCATCATCATCGTCGTCGTCGTCAGGATTTACTGAAGGAGGTTGTTGATGGCATTAGGCTTCCTATTATTGACACTTGTAACAGTGCGCCATGCGCTCTGCAATTAATCATTACTACATGTAAACAAAATGCTGATCATGCATTGTTTTATAAGGTGTGGCACACGGCATATCATGTGATGTGTGTGTGTGTGTGTATTCGTTGCATGGACGCATGATGGTTACTCAAAAACATTTATAGAAAAGAAAGTCAAGAGAATGTGCCTGATGAGCATGCTGCATATTCAGGGCGGATAAAAATGGTACATTGGTAACAAGGAGGCCGAGAAAAAAAGGGGGTTATTGAGGGCCAGTTTACCCATATAAAAGGATGAACTTTAGCTCAACCCAAAAAAGACCACCACATAGCTCTTTCTTTTGTTCTTTGTTATCATCCATCATCATGTCGTCCCGCTGGATCCTCTTGTTGCTTGCCATTTTGTCCTTTACAGGAGCGTACGCGATACCAGTTGGCTGCGGACAAACCAAACAGAAAACTCCCATTTGCTCTGGCGCAACAGGCAAACGTCGATAACCGACCAAACGCATCCCTAGAGCGACGAACAACCAAATCCAACGCTTTTCAACTTGTAAACTCTTTCTCTTGTTATCCACATCACAATAAACGGCTATCCTGTGATGCATCGATAACGCCCTTGTACACTAGATAAAGAAGAAACAACTGTCACCATCATCACCAACTCCTTTTACAATATACGTTATCATTGTTCTAAACAACATTGATATATTTGTACTATCATTCATGAAGTATTTAGTGCATCAGCTTCGTTTTCATGAGCTATATGGTTGTTTGTGATGGGAGGAGGAGAACGATAACGAAGCTTTTCTCCTCTTTGATAAGGGGCCAAAAATCATTGTAGCAAGCTTACCATACTTGGTCTTCATTTTCCATTCATTGAAGAAAGCTCAGATTTGAAATACTACGTACCAAGTTGATGTTTCAGAGAAAAACATTTGCGTAGTAGTAATAAAAGTAGATGTTGTCAACACATTCCTCAGCTGTGTACATGTCTGCTGACAACACTTTTATATGATACAAGAAAGAAAAGCTCATCTCCTTCCACCCCCGTGGTAAAAAAAAGGGTAGCCTTTAAACATCTCAGGATGATGGTGGGTTGCATAATGGGAATTTCATTGTGTGCGAACGCGACTGGAAAAAGTACACGTGATCTACTACGCGCACCTCGCACACACAATCAATAAATCATAATGCAGCGGCATCACATCTTGTCCGCAGCTTTCACACTACCCACCCCGCATTGAAGCATGTCCTGGATCGACAAGCTAGGCATTCTCGGCATACGATCATTCAGTCCGGACGAGCCTTGCTATGTCCAATTCAACTCACCATGTACCGTTATTTATGGCGCCAACGGCACTGGCAAAACAGCAAGTGATCTCTCTCTCTTTTCACACTCTCCCAACCATAAGCTAATACAAGCTATTGCCAGACTATTATCGAGAGTCTCAAGTTTGCATGTACTGGTGATCTCCCACCCAATAGCAGGAATGGCGCTTTTATTCACGATGTCAAGGCATGTAAAGCTACACGGGGTACGCGATCGTGTTGGGAGTACAACTAACTAGAAAGGCTTTTTAGGTTGCAGGAGCCTCTGAGGTGCGAGCACAAATTCGATTGCAATTCTACAACGTGAACGGCAACAAGTTGATATGCACTCGAAGTATGTCATTGACACAACGCAAGACGACCGTCAGCCAAAAGACACTGGATACATCATTGCGACAATTTGATCCAAGAACGGGTGAAGTAAGGATGCTGCAGCCTTGCGCGAACGCTTGCCAAGTTGGCTTATGGATATCATGTAATATAGATGACCAGCATCAGTACGCGGTGCAGTGATATGGATGCAGAGATGCCTTTTCATTTGGGTGTACCAAAGGCCATCTTGGAAAATGTTATCTTTTGTCATCAAGAGGATAGTAATTGGTAAGCAATGATCTTTGCAGGAAGAAAATGGCATTCTATCTAACGCCTCGTATCATCTACTAGGCCATTGAGTGAACCTGCCAATCTCAAGAAAAAGTTTGATGACATCTTTTCATCGACAAAGCAAGTATTATTGAAAAGGGGATAGAGAAGCATTTGACTGACTATTGAAATAGGTATACCAAGGCATTGACCAAGATTAAGGATGACCGGAAGGCAAAGGCACAAGACATTCGTGTGGATAAGGTGGCTGTGACAGGACTTAAGGCTGATATTGAAAAGGCGCACAAGATCAAGAGAGCACTGGATGAGATGCGTAACCGTACCAGTGTGAAGGGAGAGGAAGTCAAAGACTTGGACGAGCAATTGGATGAGACTGCAGCAGAGATCAATTCGCTTTTGGAAAAATACCGAGAGGCTGAACAAGTTCAGAATCAAATTGTGCAACTTGAGCATCGGAGATCGGGCCTGGTTGAGAGCATGGATGAGATCAGCAACGGCTTGACAGCACGAAGCGAGACGGATGGTGAGCTCAAAGACATGTTGACGGCTCTCAATCGTGAAGTGGAGCAGGATGAGGAAGTACGGCAGGATATCGAGCATGAAAAGATGCGGTTGCAACGACAAGTACAAGGCACACGTGATGCCATCTCCAGCAAATTGACCAGCATGGGACGACTTCAAGCAGCAGCTGAAGCGAACGAGAAGCTTATCAAAGAGAGGGAGTCCATGTTGCAAGCGGCGAGTGAAGAGTTGGATCTCGATATGAGTCATTCGGATGAGTCCTTTGTGCACACCATTCGGGATCTTTTACGATCACGTGAAGCGAATCTGGCAGATGTCAAGGTAGGTCCTACATTTGTTATGTATCATCGCACGAGGTCTCACGTACATTGTAGGATGAAGCACGCAAGAAGCAAACAGAGATCTCTACAGAGTTGCAGGCATTAAAGTCAAAGCGAGCAGCGTTGGAGGAAGCAAAAAAGCTAGCAAAACGCCAAATCGTAGGTCGACCTATATATACGCTTGATCAGCAGTAAATCTCATCTCGCTTGTTTTATTTAGCAACAATCAAGGGAATTGTGCCGTGAACTAGGCGACCAACTTGCAACCATCCACGTAGCTCAAACAGATCTTGACTTGGCCAATGATCGACTAGCGCGGGAGGTATGATAAGGGAGGAGGATCTAATACTGCGTATCATGAAATTGATAGTGAGATCTCTCCTTTTAGGAAAGCGCATTGGCACATGTTCAAGAAACGTTCTCATCCAAAAATGTGTCACAAGTCATGGCCCAAAAGGAGAAAAAGTTACGGGATATCGACGAGCAAATTGCTTCACTCAATGATGAAATGTCACGGCTGAGTCGAGAGGGCGATACGAGGACACGTCTTGGATTGAAACAAAGCGATAGAGATCGATTATTATCAGCAGCTCGTTCGACGTAAGTAGGGTGTTGTGATGGAATCTGGGGCAAGATGCTCATATTCGTTTGTTAGATATAATGAACACGCCGATGAATTGAACTCGCATCTTGGAAAGGAGACCACCATGGAGACGATGGAGAAGGATGCCAAATCTTTATTACAGTAAGTACGGTGGGATATTGTGTGGAACATGGCAAAAGAAAGGCTAATGGGTGCTCTTTAGGAAAAAGTCAACGCAGCTTCAAACGTCGCAGAATGCTGTTCATCAAGCAAATCGTGAGCTGTCAGGCATTGAAGCAAAGATATCCATTGCAAAGGAGAATCGATCCAAAAAGGAGGGGCAGGCTTCTGGTAAGGGAATGGTATATGGTAGCTTGGGTCTTATGTGTGTGGTCGTATTGACATCATCATCAATATCAGAATACCAAAAGACCATCCGTAAGGAATGTGGAGATAAGGATTTGCAAGAAGAGATTGGAAAGGTTGAAGATGAATTGAAGGATAAGAGAGAGTAAGTATCCTTATTATATCGTCTTAGGAAGGGAGGATCGATTGACCTTGTCTTTCTCTAGGCAATTGAGCTCTTTGGATGGTGCTGCCAGTATGTATCGAAGATTCAAGAAAAGAAGTTTGGAAAAGCACAACTGCGCCTTGTGCAAGCGGATGTATGCTGACGAAGATGAGCAGCTATTTCAACAATTTATTCAATCGGTAAGTATCTAGGCTCAGCAAGTATAATTGAAATGCTTACTTTTGTCTTTCTCTAGCTCGAGAAAACAACTGAAGGTATCCCCGTGAAGCAAAAAGAGTTGGATAAGATTGTCAAGGAGAAGGAAGCGAGGCGGCAAAAGCTGAAAAAGTTGGAGCCTACTTGGACTCAATTGCAGACGTTACAACGAGAAATCAAGGATTTGGATGAAACAGTCCATGAATATACCCGTCAAAAAGAAGAGAAATTGACAGAGATTGACAAGGTATGTAAGCATGTGAGAGAACATTCAATGTTGATCATTGGGCTCATGTTATCATTATAGATCAGCATCGAGAATATTGAATTGGAGAATGATAAGCAGCGCATCGAATGGCTTTTGAAGCAGGCGGAAGATGTTTCACGGCGACGACGAGAAGCTGCAACGCTTGACAGTGAGATTTCAAAGCTTGAGAAGGAACTTCAAAGTTCTGGGTCAACACGCACCGTTACCGATTGCCAAAGAGAAGTGGAGGATCTGTCGGATCAAGGGTATTGTACAGTGTACAGTGGGTACCAGCATCTTTTGTCACTCACATTGGATTGTTTTCATTCATAGTAAAAGCGTACGTCGTGAAATCAAGCGTCTTCAAGATGATCGTGAAGCAGCCATACGCGAATGCCAGAATGCTGAAAACACCGTGCGTGATGCTCGTGATAAGGTGAAGGATATCCAATTCAAGCTCCAATCCCGAGATCGTGTGGAAAAGCAGCTTGAAGCCGCCCAAAAAGAACAAAAAGAATATCTACGTACTCTCCATGTAAGTATCCGTTGATCATTTATGCATTCTTGAAGGCTGATGTTTTGTGCTATAGGATTCGGATGCCAATGTTGAACCGCTTGAGAAAAAGATCGACCAGACATCATCCTTGTTACTGCAAACACAAAACGCATGGACAAGCAAGCAGGAAGACGCCCAAGCATTAGTCAGCCAAGCTCGCAATCGATTGGAACGATTGGAATCATTGAATCGACAAATAGCCGAGTAAGTGGGCATCCACTTTTATTGGCTTGAATTAGCTAACATGGTATTGGTGGTGGATAGGTATCAGAATACAGGAGCAGAGGATTTGGATCAAATGTCTGAAGAAAAGGCTCGCCTTGAGAAAAAGCTCGAGAACTTCCAGACCAAGCAAGTCGATGTGGAAAAGCGAATGAAGGATTTGGAAGCTAGAATTATGGATCGCAGGAGTATTGAGCGAGAATTGAAGGATCATCTCAGACACCGCACCTACCAAAAGCAGCTTGAGGAATGTGAAGAGCAACTCGAAGAACTTCGGCGACAACAATCACAAGTGGATCGAGCATCCTATGAAAGACAATTGGGAACGCTGAAAGCAAAACAAGAAGTGCTCATTGATAAGGTAATATGTATGATGTCATTACTTTTCTCCAAACTAATACATGGCATTGTTAGCGTGGAGGAATTCATGGTGAAATACGGCAGATGCAAGTTCAAATTGATCGTTATCAAAGTGACCTGAATACCGATTATCATGAGATTGAGAAGCGATACGAGGATCAATTTATTCAGCTCAAGGTATGTACCAAGTGATGAGCGAGGAATATGAAGAAGCGCTACTAAGTAGCCACCTTAGATGAGTGAACTTGCGTTACATGATCTCGAAGTATATTGCAAAGCGCTTGAGCAGTATGTTGATGGACAGCTGAATGGAAAATGATGATCGTCTAATCGAAGAATGATAGGGCCATTATGCGTTACCATACGCTCAAGATGTCGGACCTGAACAAGATCATTCGTGAATTATGGATTGAAATTTATCGAGGAGGTGGTAAGTGTTTTGAAGAGTACAAAGAGAAAGTTATCGTAAATAACGTGTATTCGTTTTTATTAGACATTGATTATATTCAAATCCGAGCTGATAACGAAGGCGTGGCTGCCAATCGATCCTATAACTACCGGGTAACTTGGATATTTGATGATGATGATGGGCTATGTATTCGAATCCATGCTTATACAAATCCCTGTAGGTGGTTATGATCAAGAATGGAAAGGAGCTCAACATGCGTGGTCGATGTAGTGCGGGTCAAAAGGTGCTGACATCCATCATTATTCGGCTTGCATTGGCGGAAGCATTTTGCGTCAATTGTGGTGTTTTGACCTTGGATGAACCAACCACCAACCTTGATCGTTCCAATATCGAAAGTCTTGCATCGAGCTTATCGAGGTAAATTGTGAATAGCGTTAGAGAGGAGGCAATCCAGGCATTCATATCCCCCCTTGTTATAGATTGGTGGCATTGCGGCGTAACACATCAGGCAACTTTCAACTGATCATTATCACGCACGATACCGAGTTTGTGGAGCAATTACGTCGATCCAATGTAGCAGAATACTTCCATCGAGTTTATAAGGACGACAAGTAAGTTTCTATGGTTACATGCATTGACATTTCTTCTAACATTTACTAGTCAATATTCCAAGGTTGATCAAGTACGAACGAATATGGGTGGAGCTACTCGGTAGAAAAGAGAGTGACAATGTATTCCGTCAATAAAGTCAATTGACATCTCCTCCGACTTGAATTCTTTTGACTCTTTTCTCTTTTATGCGTTACAATACTTTGGCCACCTTTCTTTTTCGACAATCGACTACTCGGCCACTTGTTCCTCAATGCTATCGCCATGTTCGTCCATGCATTGCATTTCAGCGTCGACATTTGCAAACGGTCATTGAACCAGTGGGGAATCGCACAAGATCAGGTGGGGGGTCAAGTTGCCTGGGACAAGTAGTAAACAAATCGCTCACATACCATTATTGGCAGCTGCTCCCCTAGAAACCTATGACAATACAACAACTCTTTATGATGATCCATATCAACGAGCTGTCGTGAAGCATCTGAATAAGTTATGGCACCTACTCAAAGACTGCGAACCACACCACAACGCAAAGGATACAAAGCATGATCAAGATGTAAGTATCATCACTTATCCTTGAAGAGATCCACACTCTAAATCACATGATTAGGTTCGATCCCAATTGGCGAAAGAGGATGTACCTCGTTCAATATACATTTATGGCAGCGTTGGCACCGGTAAAACGATGGTGATGGATCTCTTTTACAGCACACTACCGACACCTTACAAGAAACGAGTTCATTATCACGAATTGATGCTCGATGTGCATGCTCGAATTCACGCATTAAACAGCAGCAGCAGCAAAAACAAAAACAACAATGGCAAAAAGCAACACCCTTTGAGTCAAATTGCGGATGATTTGGCTAGCAACACATGTATATTGTGCCTGGATGAATTTCAAGTGACGGATATTGCCGATGCGATGCTCTTACGGCAATTGGTGGATGCATTGATTGATCGAGGTGTGGTGCTTGTGACAACGTCGAATCGTCATCCAACATCATTATACGAGAATGGCCATCATCGTTTATTGTTTTATCCTTGTATTCGACGTATCATGAATGATTTCACGGTGCTTTGTCTTGATGGTGGCGTGGATTATCGACGTGCTTTTAGGATGTTTGAAGGAGAGCAATACAATGACAATGACGCATTTCTTTATCCACTCAATGAAACGACCCGTGAACGTATGAATGATCAATTACGCCAATTGACGAACAATCAACCCATGACGCCTTTGGTTGTGGACTTGCTGAATCGTACGGCTCGTATACCCGCTCATGTGGATGGCGTAGGTGCAGCAAGGTTTTCGGACTTGTGTAGCGAAGCATTAAGCGCAGCTGATTATCTTGCTCTTGTCCGCAATTTACACACGCTCGTCTTGACCGATATCCCAGCTGTCATGGAACGTGTCGAAGTACGCAGATTCATCACCTTGATTGATGCTCTTTATGAGTCACGAATTCGTCTCTATGCCAGTGCCGAGTGTGCCGTGGAAGATTTATGTTTCAAACCAGATCCAGAGTCGCAAGAAATGCTCTTGATGGGCCAGCAATCATCGTTGTTCACGGGTGAAGAAGAAACTTTTGCATTACAGAGGGCGCTCTCACGTTTGATTGAAATGCAAACTCGACAATGGATGGCTCGTCGAACATAGTAGTAGCATAGAACTACAAGTGATTAGATAAAGATTAAAGCTACTTTCTATTTCGGGCATGATATGATGTACGTGATGACATCCGTCATTGACGATAGCCACATGATCACTCTTGTTCAGGGGGGAAAATGATATTTGGTGTTACATAGGTATGCATTCAAGCCTTCATTTTTTTTTCTATGTATATGTATTGTGTTCCTTGGAATAAGGGATATAGGAGGGGGAAAAAGACTATTTACTAAAAGAGAAACATGGTGGAAAGCGAAAACTACTTTTTTTTTTACTTGTACTTGTTGGAGATGATCTTGGAGATGGTCTCGAGTTGCATGTTGTTGGTGCCTTCGTAAATAGATCCGATCTTTGCATCACGGTAGAACTTTTCAACACCAGTTTCACGAACAAAGCCGTTGCCACCCATCCATTCGACAGCATAGCTAGTAGCACGTTCGGCAACCTTGGCAGCGACAAACTTGGCCATGGCAGCTTCCATGACGAAAGGCTTACCCTCCTCCTTCAAACGAGCAGCATTGTAGGTCATGAGCTTGGCAGCTTCAATCTCACAGGCGACTTGGGCAAATTGATGTTGCATAGCTTGGTAAGAACCAATGGGCTTGCCAAATTGCTTACGCTCAAAGAGGTAAGGAAGAGCAATGTCATAGGCACCTTGAGCAGCACCAATCATTTGGGCAGCAATACCAATACGACCCTCGTTCAACGAGTCAATGGCGTACTTGTAACCATCACCAATCTTACCAAGGACGTTCTCCTTGGGAACCTTGACATCATCAAAGTTGAGGACACAGGTGGAGGAGGAACGGATACCGAGCTGTCATCATCAATGTGGATTAGCTTTCAAATAGCATATGTCATCATGTGAAAAAAAAAACGCTTACCTTCTTTTCCTTCTTGGCGATCTCAACACCCCATTCCTTTTCAACAATGAAAGCAGAGATACCCTTGTAACCCTTGGAAGGATCACTAATAATAACCCATAGAGGTTGGTTGGTTTCCATCATGTGTTTTCCTCTTCCTCCAAATACTTACGCGTTGGCAAAGACAACAAAGATATCAGCTTCACCAGAGTTACTGATCCACATCTTGCCACCATTCAAGACATAGTGATCGCCCTTGTCCTCAGCACGGGTTTGCAAAGCAAAAGCATCACTACCGGCGCCAGCTTCCGAGATACAGAAACTACCAACGGTATCGGTGGCCAAACGGGTGAGATACTTTTCCTTGAGTTCCTTGCTACCCCACTTGCGGATAACAGTGTTGGTAAGGGTGTTCTATAAGGGACATAATGACTATTAGTATACCTATGCATTTCGTTTTGGGTTTTTTCGTGCTTACGTGAATGTCGCACAAGGCAGAGATCGAGGGGTCAATCTTGGCAAGCTCTATTTGAGATTAGGTGTCAGCCAAATGTCACTTGTAGTTGTCGGGGGAAATGGTGATGATTACCTTCAACAGCCAAAATGGCAGCAGTGAAAGAGCACTCGGCACCTCCAAAGTCGGCTTCAGTCTCGAGACCCATCAACTATAGATATACACATCATTGAGTAAATAGCAATCAAAATGTGTATATGTATACTTACGCCATTCTCGAACATGGCGTTGATGATGCTCTTGTCCATCAACTCATTTTCATCCATTTCACGGACCTTGGGTTGGACAACTTCACGTGCAAAACGAGCGACTATAACGCGTGTAAAAAAAGGTCAGCCAAAGAAAGAAGAAGGTTTGCGTCCCCCTCCCTTTACACACAAAGACAACCTACCAGTCTCTTGCAACATCAACTCTTCCTCAGTGAAAGAGCGAAGGGAGGTGGGGTTCTCGACGGGGGAAGGAACCGAGAAAGCGCTCAAGGCAGAGGAATAGGAGCTAAATAGACAAGACAAGCAAGGTCAGTGGGGATGATCCATATATAAGGTTGACATGCATGTGTATGTGTATCTTTACCGAGTCGAAGGCAAATGACGACGAGCAGCAGCTTGTGCAACAGAAGCGAGGCGAGCAGCACGGAGGAAGGACATTGTTTTTGAAAAAGAGAGAGAAAAAAAAGACAAGAAGCAAAAGCCAAAGATGTGGGAGCTACTGCAAGCTTTATACGCTTTTGGTGTTATGCAAGTCTTTCCCACGCTGCTTTGCTTGCCCTCCTCGAGGTGGGTGTGTTGCCTGAGTTTCAAATGCCAATGAACCGACATATTTTTAAAGTTGCTGCTGGGTGCTCTTTTTTCTTCCACCATGCATTATTGCCCTGGTTACCACCCCCACTCCATCACCCGTTATACCCAACAAGTTGTGTTTGATTGCTCAATTTCAATATGCTGTATATATGTACAATGATGCTTTAAGAGACAAGGAGGAAACTAAATGTGGAAATATGTGTGCGTGTGTGCGTTGTGTTGTGTGTGTGTGATGGTGCAATATAAAGAGTTGTTGTACGTGCATGTGTATATGAGTGGTGAAAAATGATGACCGATTAGTCGCTCTTATAGCTGCTGTCATCATCGTCGTCGTCAACTACAAAGTTGCTGTCGTTGTTCAAGTCGTTTGGACTTTCCTCTTCCACCTCGTCTCGTGGTAAAACGTCATCATCCTCAGGCACTTCTCCCTCATCTTTGTAGTCTTCATCATCCGTTCCTTGTTTTGTACTTCTTGTGGAGCGGCCCATTGATATAGCCATCCTTGGATCTATCACATTTTCTCGTTAGTAAGCATGAACCTTGTAAGTTTATAGTATAGAATACTCACTTTTGAACCGGTTCTTGAAAAAGGTGGCAAGTCGGTTTGCGTTCTTGTATGCAATCGATTGGCTGTCATTGAACGTGGTTGCATTCTTTCGAATAAGATCAACATCATCTATGAGAGCCTACAACACCACATGTATATGAGACACACAAGAACCTAATGATCCGATTCAATTCAATTACCTGTTTACTCCTATAGAAATTGCCTTCCAGACGCTCGGATACGGTTTGCAAGCATATCGGATATGCAATAAGAGATAGGTATTGTCGATAGGAATAATAGTCAACGGGTTCCACATAGAGTTGGAATTCTTCATTATTCATCAGCCAATCGAGAATCTCGCGTGCTCGTCGTTTATCTTGAGGTGAAAGCTCTGGACCCACATTGTACATTGCGTTGAAATCTTGTCCGGCTGGCACAATTTCCCACGGGCTAAGATCTTCGGGCGTTGATTCCTCATCATCCCTTTTGAAGAAATAAACATCTTTTCTTGTAAAACAACAACAACGTACTACTTACCATATAATGTGATACCGTTGCCAGGGATTAGGAATACTGGGTGCATTACGTAAAGTGTCACTGATATCTCGCTTGACTTGAGAAACGGTGCCGGTGTACTTGCCCACATCGTACAAAGCATCCACTCTTTCTCCCACCTTGAGCGTATTAAAGACTTGCATGGACGCCAAAAACTGCTCCCAAAGTACCAGGAACTCGGGTGTACCATCCTCATCGCTATAATCAATAATCACCTCGCCTCGCTTATCGATCCATGTCGGCTCTTGGCCATGAATAAGGACATCCCGCGCATTCACAAGTTCCTTGAGTTCGAGCTTTAGCTGACAATAGGTAGGTGGGCCCACTCGCCAAATGATTTTCTTGACAGTGCCAAAGACGACAGGGTCATGGGATTGGATAGGACCATGGTTTTCATCAAACATGTCCTTGAGCTTTGACGAGTGCCAATAATCACGATGGCCTTGAACAATCACTGCCACATTGTCGCCCACTTGAGGATGATACTTGAGCACGTTACGTCCTGTTGTCAATAGCCATTCTCGTGGTTCATACGCAGGGATTTCATCCACCCTTAAGGCGCGTGGCTTTTGACGACCTCCTGTTGCTGCTTGACGTGTGGTAGCATGTGCTCTTTCAGGTTTGTGCTTTCCAACAGGTTGACGTTTAGCAGCTCGACTGGATGATTCAGCAAAGTTGTCATCGCTTCCACTCTCATCGGTTGATATGATTTGTCGCTTTCTTTTGGATGTTCTAGGTGCTCTGATATCCTCATCATCACTTTCGGATCCTTCCACATTGACGGCTCGATCTTCTTCTTCATCCTCCTCCTCCCGCTGCTGCTCTTCTTCTTCTTCTTCGGATTCCTCCTCAGACTCTTCATCAGCACTTTCACGATAATCATGACGAGGTAAATCTCGATGGCGTCGTGGTTGTATAGGTTGTTCATCATTATCAGAGGGTGCTTCATCACTTTGTAAAGATGAATCTTCATGAATACGCCGTCTGCTGCTGCGTGTGATACGCATTTCATTGCTTGCACCACCACCAGAAGTTGCAGTGCGACTTCTTGTCGTACGGCCATAATGACGTGCTCTTCGCGTGTTGATAGGTGATGTCGATCGTACAGGTCCACTGACAAATGTTGTTGTTGATGATGATGGGCGTCTTGTACGTCGTCCATAACGAGTGCGTCTCACTGAACTCTCCTCTTCTTCACCTTCATTCTCGTTTTCATCCTCAGCTGCATAATTGTTTTCTGACATGGCACCATCACTTTCTTCTGATGTGTCCCCGCCTGCATGCAAATTCTCATCATAATCCTCATCATCAGGGTCATCAGGAAGTAACATGGGTAATACTGGAGGTGGTGGAGCAACTTCAGGTATAATCGGCTCAGGCTCTTCTTCCTCAATGGTTCTCACGAATTCTTTGCGTATTCTGGCAACATGGGTTCTGTCAAGAATAGCTGGCACAATTGGCTTGCTCTTTTTGATCCTAAAATGAAGAAAGGATTAGCCTCTCATTGAAACGATCTTTTTCCATCAATCAACTTACTCTCGTTCTTCAATTCTGTAAGAGCTCAATAATCGTTCATATTTGGTTTCCATTTCTGCATTGGTGATCTCAATGTCACGGCCTATAAAAATCATCATGAGCACAATGATTCCCAATGACCCCCTCCTCTTGTTGTAATGATCATTACCATAGCCTTCTAACTTTTGTCGAGAATAAGCAACGCCAGTCATGCTGACAATCTGGGTATAAGGAAAGGCATGTGGAGGTGTCTATTTTGCGTGTAAGTGTGTGTAAGCATGTATCCTTGTATATAGAGCATGATGTGTCAACCTACCATTGATTGTTCGTCAAGGACAATGCCATCTTGGATGACAAGTGGAAGGTAATCGCTGTAAAAGAATTGACCCCGTGTCCAAGTATTGACTTGATCATAATCCGAACAATTCGAGTCGACGCTGAAAAGAGTGCAGCTGCCATCTTCATCTGTCACGGCATACTGATGACCATCATGTGAAAACTTGCAATCGAGAAAGATGCGTTGAAAATATTCGCCTACAAAGAAATCTTTGTTAGTGACACAACATACTCGGGATGGGATGGTCTGAACTTACATTTGATCATTAACCGCTTATCCAAATCCCAAAGTATAATGCGACCATCATAGCCGGCTGATATGACGAGTCCTGGAATTGTTGGATGGCTATCAACAGCATACACCTCATTCGTGTGTCCTCGAAGTATACAATAAAGTTTGCCGGTATAGGCTTGATACACTCGAATGTCGCCATGTGTGGTTGCCACGATACATTGCATGTCATCCGCCGTCCAAGTAATCATGGATACTTTGGGAGGTTCTTGAAACTCGAGGCCGTCCATGATAGGTGCTGCTTGGTTTTCATTGTTGTTGGTGTTGTCTGGAACATCTGATAGAGTTGATTCTTTTGGAGGGGGTCGTTCATTGTTGTCGAGTGGAGGCAAGGTTTGGCCTTCTTCATCATTCTTTGTTTCCTCTGCCGTGTTGCCATTGTGTGATAAAGGAGGTATCCGGTCAGTGACAATGATTGGATTATGGTGCTCTTTTTTGATATCAACTACAATGAAATGAAATAAATTGAGTATTTCATTTTGCTGCTAAAAATGAGATTCAACTTACGGACAAAGGATTCCCATTTTTCTTCTACTGCATTGTACTTCCATATCCGTGCTGTGCCATCTTGAGACCTATAGTGTGTGTGTGTATGGTGATGTTAAAACATCTCCTCCTCCAAAAGTCCCTCTTTGTGATAATCCTTACCCGCTCAATATCCGATCGCCTTGATGATTGTATGCCAAATCAGTCACACTGCCACGATGACCTTCCAAATGTGCTATAGGCACCACAGCTTGTTCCTCCACGATAGCATTCTTGACTGGGAATAAAGCACTGGCAATGCGTCTACGACCACGTCCACCACGTTGTGGATCATTTGGATCTTGGCTTGTGGGGATACTGGATTGGCTGCTAGTGGTGGCAGCGGCGGCAGCAGGTAATTGAGACTGACCAGCTGTATAGATAGGTGGATGATGAATATAAGCCATAGCCAAGGGACACAATGTGTGAATTTTTTTGTTCCTTACCAGCATCCGATTTTACGGTTGTAAAGATATACACAAATCCATCATCACCGCCGACAGCAAATCGTGTGCCGGTATAATTGAAAGAAGAACAACGTGCTCGATCCGTGCCCTTGTATTTGCAGTAAAAAGCAATAGGTGATTCGACATCCAAGAATTGCAGCGTGTCCTTGTCCCATTTCCATAACCGTACTGAGCCATCCTCACTAGTTGCCATCAAATAACGTGTGTCGGGTGAGGGAGAAGGTGAAAATTTCACTGTGGTGAAGGGTTTGCGCTGCATGAAGAAAAAGGATAAGTACGCTTTGATGGAAACATTGAATTTTGTTGCATACCGTTGCACCAGATTTGAGAGTAGCAATAGGAGCAAAGTCTGACATTGCCCATACTCGCACGTATCCATCGGACGAAGCAGTAGCGATCAGTGTATTCTCTTCATTGATGGCAATGTCGGTGATAACATTCTTATGTCCTCTGATCGTATGGATGAGATGTCCACTTCTTGCATCCCACACCTTGACAAGTGTATCATCACTCCCCTATAAAAGACCCATCAATAACTGGGACTCGTGTCTTTGGCTGATAGTATGTATGTACATACCGTAATAATGCGTTTGTCTGTTTGATCGAATGCAAGGCAAAAGGCATGTTGTCGATGACCCGAAAGAGTAACACGCTAGAAAGAAAAGGACATGATGAGCAATCTCAAGTGTGTGTATGTATATAGGTGCATGTGTGTGTACCTCTTGATAAGCTGTTGCCAAGAATGTTTGCATAATATCCGAATGCCATTCCAAGGAATTGGTTTCACGGGCCTTTAAGGTTTCATCTATGATGAAATGTGTCAAAAAGTAAAGTTTAAAAATCCGTTTTACACAATTGATGCTTACATGCCACAAGATCACGACGATCATCCATGGATAAAGAACGATAATCCACCAATGTTGTAGATCGATTGTCTTCCACGTCGGGTTCAAATGCTTGAGCGAGGGTCAACAAGCACTCATCGCCATGGCGCAGCTTTCTGATCCGTGCATTCGTCTCTGGGTCACCGGTTTGTTTGAAATGATCGACAAGACCACGAATGATGTCAAGCAAATAGCCACCACCAACGCGCGGGTATTCCTCTTGCTACAAATAGATACGCATACCAAATCAATCGTCGATGCTAATGATGTAATGTATATGTGTGTAATACATACTAAGCGTTCGAATGACTTTGATGTTTGTGCACCACTATATGCCGATTCACCAGGGAGAAGAGACTGAAGTTGTAGCTCTTGTTTAAGTGCACGAGCAGCTTCCTGGCAAGGGCCCGAGGAAAGGAACTGAAAGATCAAGTAGTATAGCTATGATACCATGATAGTGAATAAACAGTTGTATACGCAATGGCAGCAGCATGGACCTACCTCTAATGAGTAGATTGATGACGCGAAAGGAGTAGAATCGGAGAACGGAGAGAGAGAAAGAAAGAAAGAAAGAAAGAAAGAAAGCAAGAGACCAGGGTTAATGAAGAGCACACATTGAAGGGGGTGAATGGAAGCTGTTGACATTACCCTGTTCCATAGAGCGAATTGGATAATGAGTGTGATCGTTGTTATGAGAAAAAGAGTGCGTTTGGTGGTTGTGAGTTATGTACTGCTGTTTTTGTTAGGAGGAGAAGAGAGGAAAAGAGCTGCTCACGTACATGGCCCACTCTGAGTTTTTTAGTACTTTTGCCCCCCACACAAAATTAACCATGTGACCCTGCGAGTGTCACAAACGTGCAGATTGAACCTTTTGACATCCCCCATCCACTTTTTACTCTTTGCCTCTTTTCTCTTCCATTTCCCTCTTGATACCTTGTTATCTTGATGTGGTCATTTCATGGTAAGGATGAATAGCGTTGTGGAATGAAAACAAGGGTTGTTTGTTATGAGTAGTTGGATTGAAACCAACAAGATCATGTTGCACAGCCCGCCATGCCACCTGCATTGAAAGAAATGATCGGTTTGTGGTCTGTGCTCTGACTACATATTTTGACAATAGCCTATTTTTCGGGCGGGGTACCTGGGGGGTCTCAGGTACGCAAGGTTTTGGTATCGCTTCACTCTTTGGTTTATTTGTTCCTACATCCAATACACAAACTACAATGCAAATATGAAGAATGAATGAAGAAAAGGGCAAGTGAGCTATCGCATTCATGCACCTACACCTTTGCACGGTATTGATTTTGGGGGTCAAACGTTACGAGAAGCTTTTTCTTGCACTCCCCGTAGCCTATTTTTGTTTCCCGACTCAATCATTGCGTGATGGAGAAAATTTGGACTTGTTACTTTCAATGACAAAGACAACCCCTTTCCATTCACACCTTATCTGTTGTATGAGTAATCAAGTTCTATCATCGTCATCATCATCGTATACAGTCGTTTTTATTTTCATACGAGTTGTTTTGTAAGGGGAGCAGATTTCATAAAGGAGGGGAAAACGATACAACGATGGTCATGTGCGACACAAGACTCATATCCCACCCACCCAACCATGATATCCACATTCCATGCAATACCAAACGCTGTATCATGATAAGGATTGTGTGAGGATTTTCAGGTAGCAAAGAGGACATTAAAGGCCAAGGGATAGGAAAAGCATTCTCCTTTCTAGAATATGTACTTGATTTCCTTTGTTTGCTTTTGCCTCTGTACACTCACCTTCTTCGCCATTCTCGCGAGATGCATTCCTCTCCTACGCTCATCTGTTCTTTCCTATGGGAAACTGCAATCAATAGCTGTCCATCCTACCAGTACCATTGCTTCACAACTTGCTCAGTGGACAGTGCCTAAATCGTGGTTTTCTCACTTTTACGTCGTCGGCCTGATATCCGCCTTGTATTGTTTTGCCGAGATTGTACTCTTACTCCAATGGCATGGGCATGGTCCAGTATTGTATTGTCTACGGGTGTGGGATATTCCTCAAGCAAGCAGCCATATTTCTGTATTGGAGAGCCTCGTTGCCTTGGCCTTGTTGACGCTTCACTTGGCGCGACGCGTATATGAATCATTCTATATTGAGCGCTCGTCACTGGAAGCACGTATGCATGTGTCGCATTACTTGGCAGGTGTTGGATTCTATGGTGCCATGGTGCTGGCGACATGGTTGGAAGGTGCAGCCAACTTTGGCGTATGGTCTGGGATACCATCACCATCAGCATTAGGTAACGCTTGTTGTGTGTGTGCGTGAGCGTATGCTTTGACTCACTCACATCCCCCTCTTTGTCTCAGGCTTGAGTGATCTACTTTGTACGCGTGTCGTCATGGCAACGTTATTATTTTTCTATGCATCCATGCACCAACATCAATGTCATTGCATTCTTGCTTCGTTACGAACCAAAAAAGAGGAAAATCACTATCAGATCCCACGAGGAGATTGGTTTGAATGGATTGTGGTACCACATTACTTTGCAGACATCTTGGTATACTTGTCACTTTGCATACTTCATGGCTTTCGCAATTGGATCTTGGTATGTGGGCTCATTTGGACGGTGATCAATCTATCCATCACAGCATCCGGCACAGAGGAATGGTACAAGACCAAATTCGGATTACGTTATCAAGCTACTTTCCCCAAGGGTCGTTGGATCATCCTTCCAGGCATCTATTAAACGCGCAAGAGAGAGATAGAGAATCATGCAGCCACACACCACTTCATGATGAGGCTTGTTTGGGAGAAGGAAACGTACAATAAAAACATCATTTACATGCATAGCAATCACCATCATGTCCTTATTGTGTCATTTTATCATTAAACTACATGCTGCGATGGATACAGCAATGACCTGTAAATAGAGCCAATCCCAGCTGCTATGTGAATCCGCTTATGTAACTTGCATCTCTTGTTGTATGTAAAGCTAACCCCCCTACTACAAGTGAATCATTAAAGTATACAATCAAGTGGGATTTTCAATCATAAGGTATATGCCTATCTTGGGGTGTCTCTATCCTAAACCTACTGCTGCTGCATATTGTTGGGTTGCAAAGGTTACACATTTCATCCCATCATCTGTTATTGTTCCAGCAGCGGACCTCTTCTCATGATTGAAAATGGGTTAAAAGGAGGAGTGATTGATGATGATGGTAAAAGAAGAGTCTTCACGTGTGTAAAGTGATTTATTCATAATGACATGCCTGACAGCAATGATAGATGTGTGTATGTGTTGTGTATGTGTATGTGTAGCCAAGATACATTAGTTATCACACGCTTGAGGAAACAAAATTATGTCAGCTTGTGCATGCGGCGATAGGATGCAAGCACAGCAGCATCAAGATCGTGACTTGCACTGTATAACCACCACCCCTGTGTCTGCACTAAATACCCGTTTCTTTTCTTTGAACCGACTTTTTACTTTAACAATGGCCGACAAGCAATCTGCTATCCTTGAGGAAATCAAAAAGAACATTCAGTCCCTCCATGAGCGCTTCGATGCTCTTGAGAAGAAGGTCGCCCAAGGTGTCCCTAAGGAACAGCTCCGTATGGTGATCATGGGTCCTCCTGGTGCTGGTAAGGGTACTCAAGCTCCTGCTATCAAGGAAAAGTTCTGTGCTTGTCACTTGGCTACTGGTGATATGCTTCGTGCTGCTGTTGCCGCCAAGACTCCCCTCGGCTTGGAAGCCAAGAAGGTCATGGATGCTGGTGGTCTTGTTTCCGATGAAATTGTCGTTGGTATGATTGAAGAGAACCTTGACAACAACGCTGAATGCAAGAATGGGTAAGTCATCTACTTGCACGTGTATATGAGTGTGAGGAGTGAAAGAGAGAGAGAGAAGACGACGAATTGACAGCCCAGGGGCAGTGTTGCACAAGAGAATGATCTAAATGCCAAATTCCACTTTATAGTTTCATTTTGGATGGTTTCCCTCGCACTGTTGTTCAAGCCGAAAAGTTGGATGACATGTTGGAGAAGCGTAAGAAGCCTTTGAACTCGGCCGTTGAATTGGTCATTGACGACAACTTGTTGGTCTCGCGTATCACTGGTCGTTTGATTCACCCCGCTTCCGGCAGAACCTATCACAAGGAGTTCAAGTAAGTCGTATGCTACTTACATCATGTCATCGTATACTTATGGTTCTTTATTAGCCCTCCCAAGACTCCTATGAAGGATGATGTCACTGGTGAACCTCTCATTCAACGCTCCGATGACAATGCTGAGACCCTCAAGAAGCGTCTTGACTCTTTCCACAAGTCCACTGCCCCTGTTGTCGACTACTACAAGAAGAAGGGTATCTGGTACGGCGTTGACGCTTCCCAATCCCCCAAGGCTGTCTGGGCCTCTCTCAGTGCCATCTTTGATAAGACCCTGTAGATGAAAAGTTTTCTTATTCTGTACACTGAATTAAGTTTTGTAAGATAGTCTCATGGAGCTGTTTTGTTGAAATAATAACATAGATGTATCTGGTTTCACAATTGTATCTCTTTTTTATTGTCTTCACATGATGTATCAAAAGCTGTCATCACCATCCAGCGAATGATGCCAAGCAACAATAATAGGATGATGGTGCCATAGCAACGAGTAATGTGATGACTACCCACGCGTCATGCACCTCACGCGGACCAATTTCCATCCAAGCCATCTTAGCACACATAAAAACCTTCTAGTAGGGAGCTGTACATCATTCATCGCTGTCGTCGTTTTGAAGGATAAATACGACAGAATGCAATTACTATGTATCTTTTCAATGTGATAGTAGGTGAAGCGAATGTACAATTGAATGGCTTTATCCATAACTAAAATAGCATCTTTATGTTTGGTACAATGGTTACGTTTTGGATCTGTTCACTGCCTTTGAAGGTATCAGCAGCACCACGTTGCCCTAATGTTATTATTATTATTATGGTCAAATGGCATAGCAACCACAGCTCTTAGGTTAATGTCGCTGATCCCCAATACTATTATTATCCTCTCTTAAGGCAACATGAAAACGATCAATGGTTGGTTTTGCTACGCCCAATGCTGGAACAGGACATGCATAAATATGCTGGCTTCAAATAATATCACATGCATCACATGCAACAAGCGCAGTACAAATGTAGCTTAGGAAAGAGTGGCGTTTGCATATCCCCACTATGCAATGTTGTGTGGCTAATAATGGATCGAAGCTGATATCTTTGCCAAAGGAAGGTTTATTGGAGGTGTTTTGCGGTTGTTTCTAGCTGGGAATAGTAGCTGCCGGAGCATTTGGGTTTCGAGGAGAAGCACACACAAGCAATCAAAGGGTGCCTCGCATGTGGATAGAGTGGACTACGCAAATAGCTCCAATCGCAACTGCCATCAGCAACACTGAATGATTCGGTGGATTGTCGTGACCATGAAGGGCGTAGATTTGCTGCATTACCAATAAGCGTTAGATAGCCGAGTGACTCTAGAGAAAAAGATCACATGTTTTTTGGGGTCTTTTGGGCTGAATAAATCGAATGGAGAAGATTGTTTACATAGCCTCTGTTTTCGTCGCCTTTTTCTTTATTCACGGGACTATGCAAGCATGACGTATGTATAGGTTCTAAAAACGGGGATTACATACACAGTAGCTTGTTCTTGGCTCATTTGAGCGTGATGTTTACGGTGGGGGGTGGAGGAGCTACTACTACGCACCGGGGTTCTGGAGGTTCAGCATGTGCAGCTATTGATAGTTAGTGTGCATATTGGGACCACCAAATAGCATCATCTGTTTCACCAAGAAGATAAAAAAGCGTTCGGCTAAAAGGCGTTCTCAACTACCGTCCCAGTGAGATAATTGGTATCAGATGCACAAGATTCCTAATTGCTTACACAAAAAGAAAAAGATGTGAAAACGGGTAAATCTTTATTGTGTGCGGGGGATCGCTCAGGAACAAAAACTGGTCATTGCTATGGTACAACGTAAGCATGATGGGGAGAGGATCTACACAGAATTTTTAGGCTGAGACAAGGCATTAGCGTGTCAAAATACAATAGTGCCGTTTAGTACTACTCAGTAGCATGGTTGCTGGATTAATTGACTACCGGTGTTGTTGCCAAGCACCCCTTACATAACAACGTGCTATCAACGACCAAAAAAGATAATCAAAAGCATAGGATACCACAAAGACATATGGAAATTCAAACGACATTGGGCCATTGGACGACGTGTTGGTGTCCAGCATTGTGTTCAAACACCTTCTTTTTTTAGGCGAGCCACGCAAGGAAAAGTCAATTTTGTGCTTTTGGTACGTCTTCCGGCTAAGGCAACATAAAAATAGACAGCCAAGAAAACACCATTTTAGCTTTCATAACTTTCTTTCTCTCTCTTTCTTCTTTTCACTTTTTTTTGTATTATACATATATACCACCATGTTCATCCGTACAAGCTTCTTGAGCGCATTACTGCTGGGTTCGATATCTTTGGTGTCTGGACAACAGCAATGCAATGGTTACAGTGAATTTTGTTCCAAGCCGTACAACGAATTGACATACGTCTTGACGCATAACTCGTATGCTTATGCTGCCAATCCCGCGTCCACCCAAATGTGTGCCATCACCTCGCAGTTGGCAGATGGCGTACGAGCCCTAAAGTTATCTGCTGTCAAGGCCGAAAACTCATCTTCATCCATGAACCTATGTCACACCTCTTGTTCCATTCTTGATGCAGGACCAGCTACTGATACGTTATCAAAGATTGCATCATGGCTCAAAGACAATCCCGATGAAGTGCTCAGCATCTTTTGGAATATTCCCAACCATGACTTTCAAGCATCCGATTTCCAATCGCCCTATCAATCCAGTGGTTTGCTCGACTATGCACATGTTCAAGATGCCAACAACTATACATGGCCCACGCTTGGTGAAATGATTTCTTCAGGAAAGCGACTTGTCAATTATGTTGAATCGGGTGCTGATCAAGCGAGTGTCCCATGGTAAGTGTGTGGGATGGGTGGGGTATCTTTGATCATCAGCATGTATTAATTAAGCTTTTTTCTTTGTACTCTCTTGTAGGCTTCATCCTGAATTTAGCTACAATTTCCAAACACCCTACGAGAATTCAAATGCATCCGATTTCAGCTGTACCATTGATCGACCTTCTGATCCTAGCAACCCATCCGAAATGATGTATGGCATGAACCACTACTTGTATGGCAACTTGCCTATGGGTTCAAACACTATCCAGGTTCCTCAATCAGGCTCGGCCAACAAGACCAATTCGGAGGGATCATTGCTTGCCCAGGCCCAAGAATGTACTCAGACATTTGGCAGAGCGCCTAATTTCTTGATTGTCGACTTTTACAATCGAGGCCAGACCCTTCAAATCGCTGCTCAGCTTAACAATGTCACCTTCCAGAACACTACCGCCTTACAATGCGATGCACAAAACACTGCCAGTGATGATTCAACAGGTGCATCGGCCACTTTGGTGGCAGCACCTTTTGTCACTGCCTTGTTCTCTGTGGCCGTCGTCATGACCTTTTTGTAAATGTAAATACTCTACACTCTCCCCAACCCAATACAATCTCGCATACACAAACATCATCCACTATACTACTACCACCACCATTTCATTGTCTGCAACAACTCAATCTCCAAGAATAAAAAAGTGCCTCTTGTAGCAATATATAGACTACACGTGTAGTAGCCAAATGGGCTTTGTGTGACATTGTCAGTGATGAGAAAGGAGCATGACCCGCCAAAATACATGTGATATGTCTTGCTTTTGCTCATCTTGATATATCATGTCGTACCATGTTGCCAACAAGTAATACCCCTTATCCAATGAAATTTTGAAAAGTACATGTAGCATTCTTGTTCATGCAACCTGCGTCCCTCCTAATAATAGTTGAAGCCGAAAACAATCAAATGCAGCGGTATCGAAGATAAAGAAGCAAAGCGCTTTCATTCTTTCATATCACCAAGGTTGATAATGTCCGCAAATTCTTCCATTGATTCCATCATCACCATTATTGCACATCTCTTTTTCCCTTATTGTGCCTTGCTCTCGTGATTACATTGTTTGACATTGCCAAGACGTCATCTTTTGGTACGCATCAAGGAGAGCTGCTGTGATCCGCTGGTCCACAAATTTGTTCATTGTTTTTATGCATCCATGTAGTGAGTCGTTTCTGCACAAAGTGCTGGCATGTGCAATACCCATCGCATCTTCGTCTGCTTGTTCGCTGTGTATTTGCATACCTTAAAAGTAAATACGGCGTGAGAATTCTCAACCATCATCCTCAATACCTATGATCCTCTACTACTTTGTTAACATCGTTTCGTTCTCGTCATGAGGACGTCGAGTTAAGGCACCCCAAATCTTCATACTGGTGGTATTATTAGTCATCAAAGCCAGCAAGCACACCTTGGATCATACATCTGATAATAGGATTTGAGGATGTATGGAAGGGGTGTTCTCGAGATAAATGTCTTCAAATCACCCGAGGTTCTTATTTCGATCAAAGGTTGTTGCTAAGGTTTCGGTGGTCACCATGGCATGCATCATAGGTCGCAGTTTCCTAGCAACGTGCGCTTGACTTTAACCTTTTAACTTTATTTTTGAAACACATCCAGGATACAATAATTTAGAATGGAGTATTGTATAGTAAAAGGGAAAAGCGAGAGATATTATGACGTGAGATGATATGTATGTATGTATGTATGTACTGCATGTTGTAGAAGCTGCTACTGAGATATGTGTATGAGTTGGGCGGGATCCCAAAATGAAATAGCAGATTAGACTATAGAGCTTCATCTCCCCATCCACTTTCCTCCCTCTTTTGCGAAACATCCATCCATCCATCCTCACCTTTCGAGGCCGCATCTATCGCAAACTAAATCGATTCCAAGGTCGTTGTAGTCATGTCCGCCTTCTCTAATAACATTTTCGACCTCCTGAACGAGGATGGCGACATCCCTAAGCCTGTTGCTCCCCCCAAGGAGCAAAAGAAGGCTGAAGAGCCCAAGGCCGAGAAGCGCAACACCAAGGCCAATGGCGCTGGTAATTATCCTTTCTCCCACTCAACATTGCATACAAAGCCCTTTCTTTTCGGTCATACTTGCAGCAACAATCCACCATTGTCGAGAAATGCACTTGGAAACCCACCATTGTTTGCTCAGGGACCAAAATTGAAAGGGCTGCTTCATTCGACACATTCAACACACACACGACACCACACAACACTCCAATGCTAATTCGTTCCTTATGATATAGGTCCCCGTGAGAAGCGTCGTGGTGGTCGCCAAAACGGTCGTCCCCAACGTGGTCGTCAATTTGACCGCCACAGCGGTACCGGTATTGCGTGAGTATTTTTTTTATTCATGGCATCCAGCCTAGCCAGCAGCCATCATTGACAGACAAAATACGATAGTGATTCCGAAAAGAAGGAAAAGCAAGGTTGGGGTCATCCCGAGACTGCTGAGGCTGAAGCGTAAGTGGAAGGGGTGAGGGATGATTAGGATCAAAACAAAAAGAAGAGAATGGCTGATTGAATGTGTGTATAGTGCCAAGGACAGCTTGTCCCCCAAGGACCCTGCTGCTGAAGAAGCCGCTGCTGCTGAGGCTGCTGAAGCTGAGGAAAAGGTCAAGACTCTTGAGGAATACCTTGCCGAAAAGGCCAACAAGTCTTTGAAGGTTGCTCTTCCTGAAGCCCGTAAGGCTAACGAGGGCTCTGATGACAAGAAGTGGGAAAACGCTGTTGCCTTTGTCAAGGAGGATGAGCCTGAGTACTTTGCTACTAACAAGGTAAAAGAAAGGGATTGCAAAAAGGAAAAATCGAGTGACTAAGCGAAACAACAATAGGACTCCAAGCCCAAGAAGTCTGCCGAGAAGCCTCGCAAGGAGAAGGTTGTTGTTGAAATTGAGCAACGCTTCGTTGAAAAGCCCCGTGGTGGTTTCCGTGGTGAACGCCGTGGTGGTGATCGTCGTGGCCGTGGTAACGGTCGTCGTGGTGCCAAGAACAATGGCCCTGCTGTCAACATCCAAGATGCTGCTGCTTTCCCATCCCTTGGTGCTTCCGCTTAAACAACCCAATAACCTTCATGTGCTTGGAAATTTGAGAAAATCAAACGGCCATGGCTGGACATGTATCGCATTCAAAAAGAATAAACCAACTTTCATTCTTCACGATTCAAATAGACAATACAAATATACTACGCTCTGTCTCATTTGTTGTGTTGCCCGTTTATGTCGGAAAGACCTTGTCGCACAACTTCACATACCTCATAGTAGCAAATCACACACACACACACCGCCACATAATAGTAATAATAAACATTTTGATTTTACTCTTCTATATACAAGGTGTGCTTTTTAGATAAACAGGCTATATCTTCAAGAATGGATGATCCAATAACTCCTTTGCACTTGGTCTTTCCTCGTGATTTCTACAAACAATCCATGTTAGGAACATGCACTAATGATCTATTATGCATCACCACTTACAATTTGAATGTGCATTTTAAGAAATCCTTGGCTTCCTCGCTAATGTTCTCGGGAATATTCGGTGCTGTGTAGCTTCCAATCTATTACGATGTGTCAATGCCTATACCAGCTAAAACGACAAAGCATACATGTACCTTGAATATGGCTTGCATTTGTGAGAATTCGGGGAAAGGATGATCACCGGTGAACATTTCAACCACCATGCAGCCCAAAGACCATATATCGGCTTTGCGGGTATAATGCGTTTGTTTAACGACTTCTGGTGCCATCCTACATTATGCAACAAGGTAAGTAACATTGGCTCTCTTTGTTCCTTTGTTCTTTGATACATACCAGAATATTGAGCCTTGCAAACTAGGTCGATGTGCTGCCGATGAAACTTGCATAATGTCTACGCCTAATTGTAAGATACATGCCATCAACCTGAACAATTGATAATCGTTGCTAACCTTCTTCCACCTTTTTTGAGATACCAAAATCGCTGATCTTGACGCCTCCTTTATTATCAACTATAAAGAAAGAGACATGTGTTAATGCTTCCATTTGAATAAAAAAGCATGCCCTTCTTACCTAGTACATTGGCACCCTTGATATCTCTGTGTACAATGTCCTTGCCATGCAAGTAGTTCAAGCCCTTGAGAATTTGACGTACAAAGCTTTGGACGAGCGGTTCTTGGAAGGCACCATAGCTTGCGAGTAGACCAGCCACTGAACCACCTGGCACATATTCGAGGAAGATGCTAAAATGCGCCATATCCGTTTGAGAGCCTAACCAAATATCGATCAGCATTCCATGTACTACCCCAAAAGTATACACATACCCAGGTATTGTACAATATTTTCATGTTGTAATTCCTTCAACAGGGCAATCTCTCGCTGTAAAGCTTCCACCTACCCAATCATTAGCATGCCATCCTACACCTTGCATACGATTCCAAACATACCATTGAACGCTTTTGATTTTCCGTAGCAGAGTTCTCGACAGGCAATTCAACTTGTTTCACCGCCATCAGCTCTCCATTGAGTGGATTCAATCCAAGATAGACATCACCAAAAGTTCCTCTGCCAATAAGTGATCCCTTCATCCAAGCAAGAGGCGAGTCATCGGCTATGGATGTAAAGTGTCAATACACACATCGACCTTTCCCAAACTTGGTTGTATCCCTTACATATCATTGGTGCGTCACGCTCAGGTTCATTTGAGTCGGGAGTGTCTAAACCCAAGATTAGCTGCTGGTTGTAGCACAATGTCTTTTTCATTGTACCTGTTGTCTCAGTCACTGTTGTTGATTGTGTTACTGTACTCGAAGAGGGAGTTTCAGGTTCCTCAATGATGCTTGGTACATGGATGCTCTTGTGGTCATTCTCTTCTTCCTCTGCTGGTGGTGTTGCCGTTGTTGTTGTTGTGGCTGCTTCCTCTTCTTTGTCTTCGTCCTTTTCTTTATCCTCCATATCCTGGCTCATTGTCTCCAATGTTTGATTATCAGCTGTTTCCTCCTCTTCTTCTAAGAATTTGCCGAGATCGACACCCAAAACAGACACCAATTCGGGTAGTACACTGTTACGAAAAGCAGCTCGACTTTCTCTTCGTGCCATGGATGATGTTCTAGTCATGGACATACGCTTCGCATTGATACCAGCTGTTTCAAGCATTTCACGTTTGTGGTTGGGAAAGAAGGATGGGAGGTTGGATGAAATGACTTCGGATGGCGGACGTTCACCAAAGAAGCGGCGTACACGTGCTTGATTTTGAGGACGTCGGCTCGCTCGTGAACTAAGGCTGTCGGTGGATGAAGAGCCGGTGATGATGTCGAGGGTCATTTGTTTATCAGGCATCCATGGTTGAGGTGTCTCTGATATGCTGGGAGAATGAATGCTGAATGCACTTGTATTGTCGATATCGGATTGCATTGGGTTTCTGGGAAACTTCCAATTGGTGGTTCCTTTGCGCTTGAATTCTTCATGGGTGGGATACATGTGTCGTTTCCTTAAAATCAGTCGCTCTTTTTCAGGCCGGTCAGCTGATCGACAAATCTCAACAAGCTCATCATCCTTCAATGCACGTGCTACAAACATTCCTTTAGTATTAGTATCCTTCCTTCTCCTTCCAGATATACCAAACCCATTACCTTCTCCATTGGTACTTGATCCAACAAATATGCAATATCGATCTGCGTTGCATTCGTCGATACCAAACTTGTGTAACACCTTGGCCATGATAGCCTTTGCATCCGATGTATTGTGCACATTGACGATCCGAGTTTGGCCCTCTTCTCCAAATACTTTGACACATGTCTAAGCCAATTGCCATATCAATTCACCTTGTACAATCCTTCCATCCTCTTCTAAATCCATACCTGCTTGACTTTTTCCATTGACATGATGCCTTTCTCCAATGACTTGCGCTATAACAATAATATCAGAACCTTTCTTTGGATGTAGAATCTCCTTTTTCTTCCCCTGGTTGATAAAACACGCACCTACCTTCTGAATAGTTTTTGGGCTGGGTGGCATGGGTGGTACATCTTGACCAGAACGAGAAGACTTTTTCGAATCGGATCGACCCAGGAAGCGTGAGAATGAATTGGATCGATTGAGCAAACTTTTCCCTTCAGATGACTTTGATGACTTTTCAGAATGTGGGCTGGTGACATTGAATCCTTCGTGCTTCCCATGTCCATCAATATGATATAGTGAAGAGCCAGCTGTCAATGTTTGTGCTGTTGCTATGGATGTGCTGGATTGATTATGCATGCGGTAATCGGCTCGTTGGTCGCCATGGGCAATCTAAGGAGTGAAAGAGAGAGAGAGAGAGATCAATAAGCCTTGTCCCTATATCCTCAATTCCCAATTAAAACTTACTCTTGCCCTTGCTGCATTTGCAACAGCAGCATAACACTCTTGTCGTAGAGATCGTACAGCCACCAATAGCTTCACTCGTTCACCCACTGTTCTGATATCCATAGCCTTCAACGCTTCATTGTCAAGGTCGAGTAATACAGCACCCGTGATATTGTTTTCTATATCGTCAATTCATACCATAAGCTATCTTGCTATCATTCTATCGTCTGTTTTGAACCACATACCAATAAACTTGTTTCTATGGCGGCCATGGTTGAGATGCGATAACCATTCTGCAACTTTGGCTTCAGACCAACTGTGCACCTCTTCTAATGTGTATCCTTTATGACGTGCGTGATCAACGTGTGTTGGAGTGGTGGGTGATGCGCTCTGATACAAATGCATGGCTGAAGGAGATGGCGGTTGCTGACCCACATTGTTCGCCATGGTGAGTGAAGGAGAGAAGAAACAAGTCGTAAAGGAAGCCGCAGACGCGGTTATCTGACTTTTGCCTTTCAAATAAGAAGTGGGTGTGTGTAGCCAATGTTCCAATCCCCGCAAATATTACTATCCACTGTGCCTTATTGCTATTACAATTCATCGATCCATGCTTGTCAACAATGCATTGTATTTCTCCATAAAGATGTTGATCCAGAAGCAGCAGCAGCAGCAATCGTAATTGACCTTGTGATTCCACGTTTTGATGCTTGTGTCGCGCACACCACATGATCAACCTCGTTGCCTCTACCCTTGAATCCTCCTGGAAACCATGATCCATTATTGCTATCAGATTTAGGACTAGATGGATCCAATACTAGAGGTTATCAATGCTTCAACTTGCGACGATAATAAAGAAACCATTGTCTTTGCATGTAGCTACAATGAGCCCCAAATTGGATAACACTTTTACGCTGTACCAAAACGAGACATTCGTGTACATCCAACACTCTCATAATGATATGGCAAAGGATCATCCTCTCGTTTAATTTGTTTGATACATACTAGGGAGCTTATGATGCCTATCTACTATGATGGCAAATGACTTGATGTGTTCAATCCCACTCATAAGAAGGCATTGTTCGAGGATGCTTGTGTGTAATTGTACGTCTCAGAAAGGAAAGGTCGATGGCACCTTGATCGATAAGCATACAAACCACAAGCTTCAAAAAGTTTGGGTCATGATAAAATAGAGCTAGAAACGAAGGTTCGGCAAGTATGGTATATGCACGGCTTTTATTCAGAATATGAAAAACACCACAAAACTTGTGCTTAATCATAGTGGAGCTGATGGTTGGATACTCTAGGCAATTCCTCCTTGCTGGCAGCTGCAAATGGTTGATCTCTAAAGTGTATCATGAGTGCCTTGTTTTTGTCACATGATGTAGTGTGGATGACTTACGCGTTCAATCTCGAGGTGATATCTTGCAAATCCAACTTTAGATAATCTGAAATGAATTCACCAATCTCAATGTTTTCATGGCTACCACGAAGTGCCTTGGTGCCCTTGCCATAAGCATAAAGATTGACATCCACAGCTGTGTGACCATGCGTAGTCCACTACGAGGACGTGTTAGATATTATTTTTCAACAACACCCCCTAGAGATTAGATAACTTACGCCAATCAAAGCACGACGGCTAACCATATCAGAAAGCCTGTTTTCAAGATCGGTGATATCCTTTCCACTGTCCTTCCAAGAAACCAAAGATTGGATTTCATCCTCGGTAGCATCATCAATACCCAAGCCGTTGACGATAATTTCTTGACGAAGATAGCTGAGAGCATCGATTTCCTTTTGTTGTGCAGCATCCCACGCACGAGCCAACGCTTCAGAAGAATTACGCACCCTGCTGATCACCTCGGGGTTCCTTTAAACTTATTGTTAGTTCATCATAGCCATCGAGAAAGAAGTAAAACGAAGTACCATTTGTATTCAGGGTATTCTTCAGTGACCTGACGACCCACAGTGAGACCACCAGTCTCATGATCACTTGTGGAGATGACGACAGTGCCCTTGTGTTCCTTGGCGAATTGCAATACTGTTTCAGCTGTCTGATGATATTCGTAGATTTCATAAAAGTGGGCTGCAGGGTCATTCCTATATACATGTTAGAACATGAAGCACCTTTTCCCCCTCCACCACCACCATCATCACGTACGTGTGAGCAGCCATATCAATACGGCTTCCTTCAATCATGAGGAAAAAGTTCTTGCCGGTCTTTTGTGATTGCTCATCCAAAATAGCCAAAGCCTTTTCGACCATTTCCTTGAGAGAGGGTTGTTCGGCGGGGTTGCGATCAATCTCATAATCCATGTGCTGCATATGAAACGTTAACTTTATATGCTCGAGATGATAGATGGGGTATAAAGGGGGGAGGATAACCACTTGCCTGAGGAGAGAAGATAGCCATCAATGGGAGATCAACAGAGGATTGGATTTCATCAAACTCTTGACGTGTGCGCTTCACAGACCATCCAAACTTTTCTTGAGCCTCGGTAAAAAGATCACGATCATCCGCTCTGCAGCTATCTTGAGTGGTGTTGCTTAAAAACTCACATGAGCCACCACCAAACATCAAATCCACGGTGCGGCCCAATGGGTTGTTTCCGATTTGTTGCTCAGCAATAGTATTCTCATCATCGCGCCAATCAACATGAGCCGAAAAGGAAGCAGGTGTTGCATGAGTAATACGGGAAGTGACCACCAAAGCTGTAAGCATATCATGATGCACCTTGGCCGATTCAAGCACAGTACCGCATGGCACCTTTTCGGGATCCACTAATGATGACATACCCTTATCAATCACCTGTGACATTATAGGTCCTCCCTCCCTCTCCTGCAACTTGTTTTACCTCCGATAGCGCCGTTGTAACTCTTGAGCCCGCATGCGAAAGCTATCAAACAATACCAACACGCCCGCTATTAGTATATACATCGGAAGGAGTCATCCGTAGATGTTTGTTTACATACCTGTGGCACCTGCTGCGCTATCAGTCACCAAGCTAGAAGAGCTTTGTGTTCGGCTATGGCCAACGTGTACATGATCCAATGGTAAACGTGCTTCCTTGGGTTCCAATCCTTCTCTCCATGCATGATATTGACGTGCATATGTCTCGGATGCAGGTCCAAAACCATCACTGATCATCATGATAACATTGCGCTTGTGGTGTTCTATTGCATCATGTCAACATCATTGCTCATCCTTGGTATGATATAGCTTCATCCACTCACTCTTTTTATGCTTTGAAATACCAACCAATGCTGATAAAGCAGTGGTTCCCAAGATAACGAGTAAAGCCAAACCAAGGAAACGACGCAGCTTCTATAGAGAAGAGTCAATATGACAACGAATAAAGAGGCAGCCGTGGAGAAACTTACAGCATTGCGACGTGTAGTTTGGAATTCCTTTTCGGAATTGGGTTCTGAAGGAATTGCAGTGTAAGAATGTTTGCTTGGAACAGGCATTGTCCCTTTGGCGTCAAAAAGAAAGGAGAAAGAGAAAGCAAAAGAAACGAAGAAAAAGGTGCAGGAACGTTGGCTAGGATTTTCCCACTTATCGTTTGGTTGCCAAGTGCAACAATGATAGCCCTATTCTCAGCTGACGTCTGTACCCAATGGGCGTGCGGAGAACGTGCCATGCAAGGTAAATGCTGGTTGTCATGTGCACTCATACGCCATACCAAGTTAAGGTTTCCAACAAGTGATGGATCATCTGCACACAATCATCATTCCTCATCTCTTTACTTTCAGCATGACTTTTCTGATAAAATACATTCATTGCGTATGTGTATGCATGTGTGTGATAGATAGCAAGGCACCAGGGATTCGCTCATGCGAGCATTAAAAAGTTACAATGATGAGGGATATAATAAACTAGGGAAATCAACAAAGGAGATAGGGTAAAAAGCGAACACATTATCTATGCTTGAGGACTTGCGCATAGTGTTATCTCATTGTGTCTTCTTTGAAAACAGCACTCAAGAATCAACCCGTTACAGTGGTCCTTCCACAGGTTCGATCACACCATCCGCTGCTATGTACATGTCAAACGCATCCCGGTATTCTCCCCACCTCGCGTTTTGCCACATTGAGTAAATCCTAACCGCAGATGGATGATAGTTCTTCTTTATCCAGTCGCTTGGTGATTGCCAAATACAACGCATCATCGAGGAATGAATGTCCACAAATTTCAGAGAGTCTTCCATCGATGTGTAAACCATCCCTAAACCTGGTATTCGAAAACAAGCACTATGAGCATCAACGTCCTCAAATAACGTCGATAATCTTACCCAGATGACTCGATTAGGATTCGCTCTTTGTGGTCAGTGGTAGTCATTCCAATGCCATCCATCAATTTTGTGGTCTTGGGGATCACAAGCCCTTTTTCACACCTACGAAACAAGTCTTAATAATCCATACACTCGTTCCTTTCTTCGCCCTTACCTCACAAACGAGATGGATCACTGGATATATAGATGACTGGTATTTAAAAAGTGGCACGATGGATTCCACAAATGGAGTGCGCTCATTTGTTTTTGTTGGATGGTTAGGCTTGATGCAATTCACCGTGTAGTCAGTGGGCACAAGCCGAATCAGCTCAATGAGCTCGTCATCCTTGTCATCAAAGCCATGCAATTTGGTGCTCTTCCCATAATCCTTCCATAAAAACCCTCTCTTGATCAGCTCTAAAGATTGCGCTAATGCTTGCTTCAGAAATTCAAAAGCCCGAGATCGCTTCTTCAAAGACATGTTTCCACTTCTCGTAAGCATCGATTACCGTTTGAGTTTCTGACAAATGCCTGTCACTGATCTTGATACGGCATGTACACCTACGCCATGATACCACAAAGGTACTTGCTGGTGCGCATACAGCAGCGCCTGTGGTCGATGGATGTAATGATGTATGTTACGCCGCTGAGTCCGCTTGCGACGTTGGACCCAGCTATCGTCAATGGAACCCAATGCTGTTAGCAAATTTGTACGAGGCTCCATATCCTGGTTAACAAAGGAGTCCCACATTTCCCGTTAGAATGGGGTTGTCTTTTGCCTACAAATGTACAAGGCATCTTTTTAATAACATTCATCAATTTAAATGATAGCTATACCTACCACAAATGGTCCATCAACCAGCCAAATGTCATTACGTAGGCATAAAGCAATGAAGTGAGCTACATGACATGGATGAATGCATCATGAGCACCCTCATTTTGGAATCACATAAAGACGTATCCTCGAGACTTACCAAAGGTCATTGATGATAATATGGAAGAAAGGGCGTGTGATAGTGTTGGTGACAACAGCCTTATTTATATGTGAGTGGGCGTGAGAAGTGTCGTCACGATGGATCGAATTGATAAAGTGTTCAAGCATCTTGGAGCACAGCTGATAAATCCACTTGCAGCTTTAAAAGGTGGATTTTTTATGGGTAACATACGTATGTCCGATAGATGAAAGAGATGTATGAAAGTATGATCATGCATGACAGCATCCCTTTATCTTTTGTGCATGGCGTTGTAAACAAGGAAAGTATGCTGCATGAACGGATGTTGGTGCATGCGCTGATAATAAAAAAGGTGGTGCCCTTGAACTTGAACTGATAGAGTGGTGATGCGCCTTCATCAGGATGAAGTATTGATTTGTGTCAAATGTGAAGTGAAATGTGACATGTGACATGAGGTACCGGAAAGTGTGGTGGATGGGTATTCAAGTTAAGACACAATGAGATGCAGTGCCTGACAGCATCAATGGCGCAATCGGCCGAGCAGCCAATAGGAGAATCAGTTTCTCCGTCCCCGATCTTGTCGTATTTATTTTCTGGGTCCATAGCTCGCTTTATTCTTGAGCTTTTCATTTCCACACACAACTCTCTCACTTTTCAATTATGGCAACCAACATCACTTGGCACGAAGGCGCTGTCTCTTTGACTGAGCGTCAAACCCTCCTTGGTCAAAAGGTATTTATTTACATGTAACGTCACCATCATCATCCTTGCTTTGGTATTAACAAGCATTCTTCATTCATAAGGGCTTCACTATTTGGTTCACTGGTTTATCCGCATCCGGCAAATCGACTCTTGCTACTGCTCTTGAGCAAACTTTGTTGCACTCGGGCATCTCTGCTTATCGACTTGATGGCGACAACATCCGCTTTGGCTTGAACAAGAACCTTGGTTTCGGCCCTGACGATCGCACCGAAAACATCCGCCGTATCTCTGAGGTAAATAGGATGATGATGTTGATGATGCCACAAAGGCGAGGTATTGATTATGGAGGGAATTTTCTTAGGTTGCCAAGTTGTTCGCTGATGCTACCACCATTGCTGTCACCTCCTTTATCAGCCCTTATCGTCAAGACCGTGAATCCGCTAGACAATTGCACGAAGCTGCTGGTATTCCTTTTGTTGAAGTCTATGCTGATGCTCCCTTGGAAGTTGTTGAGCAACGTGATCCCAAGGGCTTGTACAAGAAGGCCAAGGCTGGTGAGATTAAGGAATTCACTGGTATCTCAGCTCCCTATGAAGCACCTGAAAAGCCCGAGATCCACATCAAGACCCACGAAGTATCCGTTGAACAAGGTGTTCAGCAAATCATTGATTATCTTGTTAGCAAGCAACTGGTTTCTGCTGACAAGCTCGTTAAGCGTGCTTAGAGTGTAATAACAATAAACTTGTATATAGAGCATACCAATCCCTTATATTCTCTCTCTCTCAAACACATGCTATTATGCAAGGCAGCGGCTATAATAACCAACATCTGTATACGTGCATTAAAAAAGGTATCATCCATCCATGATCGTTGCATGGATACGCTCCATGGCAACCCCAGTATGAGAACAACGTTTCCAAGGCTCAAGTGTGGGTTTAATAAAGATGTATGTACAATCAAAGGTTGGTGCTATTTACAGGTCGTTTAGTTATCTTGTTCGTCTCTTGCGTCTTGCTCGTCTTCTAAGAAAAACTCGTCATCCATATCGAAAGCGTCATCGAGGTCAAATAGTAGTATGATGACTGCGAGCAATGGTAGCATGACTCTTGGACGCATCACTTGCTTTGAGAATTGGACAATGACATCTGCAACGAATGCTGGCGATGCTTCATGCTGCACCACAGGAGAGTTGAGAAAGTGATAAGGAAGAACAGGAATCATTGATAATTTAAAGGAATGGCGTAAGCGTAAGAAAAAGATGGAATTGCGGGAAACAAAAACGTGTGTGTATTTTTTTGTTGAATGAAAAGGGATTTATGCTTATGCTCTAAGCGCCCGCCTGTCATCTCTAGTTTGGGCCTTGAAACCGGTCTTGATGGCAGATACAGATCGTGTAGAACCACATGATTCACATTGCACAAAGTAAAGACGATTGTCCTTGGATAAAATGGTGTCTGGACTCTTACAAGTCTTACAAGTAACGTATTCAACTACATGGCAAAACCATCTTGTAAGCTTTTGACTTTTGAAGAGAATGATATTCCAACAACACTTACCGATGTATCGACGAAGCACGTTTTCAATTTGCTTTTGTTGCCATCGACCCTTGATAATCAATTGTTGAGCACCATCCACGGAACCAGTTGTACCCAATTCAGTGAACAAGAATTGAATCACGTGTTCAGGTTGACGATGAAGACTATTGTTATTGCACATGGTTAGTCATAGACCCAAATGGTAACAAGGTTGGCTATTGTCATACCGCTTGCAAATATCAGCAACGTTGGCGAACACAGTCTTTTTGCTACCATCACGGTGAATGGAGGGTGGAACGATGGTGTAGCGTCTCTTCTCGCCTGCCAATTCAGGATTGTTTTGTCTTAAGATCTTGAATACACGACCCAACAACTAAGGACATCTTGTTGTAAGCCATTGCATTCTTCAACATACGACATGTGGATCTTTTTACCTCTTCATATTGATAATCACGGTCGCTGTTAAGCCATGCTTCCTCGCCACCTTGCTTCTTTTCTTCGGCAGCGCCAGTGGTATCAGTTCCATCTTGTTCAGCAAGCTCTGCTTCGAATTCGGCCATGTTTTTCTTTTTCTTTTTCTTCTTCTTCAATGCTCCAAAATCAAGATCTTCTTCATTTCCTTCTGCAGGTGCTGCTGCCTCACCATCCTCCTCCTAAACGATACCCACTTGTCAATAAACCTTGTACATCATCTAATGTATCCTCAACGTACTGGTAGACTCTTGGACTTTTTCTTCTTTTTCTTCTTGAGATCGGCAAACATAGCTTCAGGATCCTCTTCAGCATCGTCAGCAGGAGCAGCAGGAGCAGCTAAATGACGATGGTGTGAGTCTTTGTGTTCTCTAGTGCTCATTGGCGTGTCTGCACTACCTTCTTCCTTTGTGTCGTTTGCTACATCGTCAACGTCAAAGTCAACCTTTTTCTTGGACTTTTTCTTCTTTTTGAGCTTGGAGAAGTCAGGCTGTACAATCGTTGTTGGTGTTGCCATTGTTGGTTATTATATATGAAAGAGTGCTTTCCATGGTGTAGAATGCCGTACCTCCTCATCCTGGATTTGCTCGGGAACTGGGTCGTTCTCTTTGTCAGACATGTCGCGAGATAGAAAGAAAGTATACTGCCAGCAAAAACAAGGATTTAAGTACGTGACTCCCCTTTTGGCATCAGTCAGTCTCCCGCAGCAACAATGACATCCATCCATCCACCCACAATCATACCTGTTGCCATGGATACTCGTTGTTATCTATGTTCATTCATTCACAACCAATACCCCTATTAATAAAATCACCACAATTTCTCATTGTGATTTATCACGATGACTTCTATAAACACCTCCTAATCATCCCAATCAACTTGAGTCATGCTTCCTGCATTGCTTTTTTTGTTCAATGTCTATAGTATGGACCACATGCCATTAATCCTTTGTACACAGCGTCCTTTACTACCATGTCAACCTGCATTGCTGGAAGTACAATAACACAGCCTCGTGTTGTTCGGCATACTATGCAAGATGATCCGTAACCTTTATTATTGTGAATCCTTTGGATATCAAGCACAAACAACGCTGCATGGTGATGTGGTTTTGGCATGTTTTTATTACACGATCTCCAGGTGAATGCATGTTTGTTGGGATGAATTCCCTCAACCACAATGACTCGACCCTTTGCCATGCTTCAATCACCGGGCCTGTTCAAGTCACTGCATATCCTAATTTGATAAAAGCACACTGCTGTGGCAGCTATCTTGGTGTCTCTCAATGGCATCCTTTGATTTGTAATATAGGCACGTTGGATGGTATGATTTCGTCCTCTTTCTTGCTCTGATCGTAAGTGGTTGTGTTTTGGTAAGCTGCACGGACCTCTTGAACCTGGTGGTGCTGTCTCATGATGGCTTCTTTGTGTTCAAGTTAAATTTCCTTGTGCATGAAGTCTCTAGCCGTTTGCTCAACACGTTCATTGGACCAAGATTGTACTAACTTGTGTGGTGGTGTGAAGGTGATGATGGATCTGAAACAGGGACGCTTTCCTCATGAGTGGCACCTTGAGAAATGTACGCCTTGTGTATCTTGTTTGTTTGCTTCACTCTGGTCATGGGACACATTCTGTATCTCGTCTTCTCGACAATTCCCATCAAGTGGTGGGTTGCTATTAGCTCGCGTGGATCATCTGGGTGACTGGTGGTTATGAATAAAGAATAGACAATCGGTTTTCAACAAGAAAAAATGTGATGAGCAAATGTTTAATGATAAAGCAACCGTGATCATTGATGTACTTTCATACGTGTGCATCACACAAACAAAGCTCATTAGGATACATCCGCCCTTTGATCATCTTACAGCATTCTTTTTGTTAATAAACATAGCCTACTCATCTTTATGCTGCGTTATTCCTATGCTGGATTTTCTTATGCCATAGCAGATGGTTTGACTTACATACATAGACATCCTGTCAAAAAAAAGAGACATGAAACAGTGAAGCAAAAGAAAGAGAAGAGTATTTAGGTACAGTTTACGCCCGCTAGGTCACAACTACGATCTATTATAGGAAGAACACCGAGATCGTGTAATCAAACAATGATTACTAGGCCGCCAACTGGCTCGCTTCGCTCGCGAACGTCGATTTTGTGTGGAACGGCTTATCACTATGTGTGCTGCAAATGACCCACCCACCCCCAAATGAGATTTACTTTACTTTTACATAGTGACTTATATGTTGCTTTTATTCGCTTGCAAGGATTCGCTTGGAAGTATTCTGGAAGATGTCTGCTGCGATGGCGATGTCTTATCTGGGTTTCTTTTTTTGTATAATTGACTTGTATACTTGTAATAATGCGGTTGAGAGGAGAGGTTCTTTATGCGCGAACATACATGCAATGTAACATTTCATTTGATTGCTACATGACCTCCCTTTGACACACCCTTGTACTTCCAACACACTGAATCATGCAATGAGAATACCGAAATGTCATTCAGAATCACCCATAGCTAATGATTACTGCTATGTTCTTCAAATGAGAGTGATTTATTATCGATAAGGAAAGGGGGAGTGAGCAACAATGACTGTAATTCTCGTGCGTCATTGTCATGCGAGAAAAAGTATCCTTCCTTTGGGAATCGATGGGTAAGAATGTGGGGGAGCAAACAATGGATGTAATCTGATGCGCCATTGTGATGGGAGAAAAAAGAGTCATTTCTTTGAGAGCATGAAAAAGAAGACGCCCGCATTTGAGACTTCCACCTGCTGATGTTGATGCTGCTGCTTTTCCGGGATCCCTTTTTTTTTTTGGACACGCTCATGCAGTTCCAGTACATTGATCCATGTAATGCGGTTACTGAAATATCATTGAGAGTCAACCATCATCGCTTGTTGCTGCTATCCTCTTCAATTGATAGCGCTTTGTTATCGAGGAGAAGGAGCTAACAATAAACGTAATTTGATGCATGATTGTGATGCGAGGCTTTTTCACGGGCCATGTGCACCAAGATGTAACAAAATTGTCATACCTCTTTTTCCCGTCTTGTTATTAGGGATACATTTGCTTCATGTGCTGACCCAACACTTTCCTTTTTCTCATGCTACATGAGCTATGAATCCATGCATGGACAATAACACGCCACCTTATCCTATAGCCATGTGTCAATGTTCATGCATAAACAATAGCTTTTCTTGCTGCAGGACCATACGGACCTAGATGTAGATGTAAACATTCCCTTTTTTGCGTTCGCTATTGATGATGATTGTGTGTACATACCGACACCCACGCGCTCCTTTTTCTCTTACGTGAGCCTGGGATCCATGAGTCAACAATAACACACCACCCTTATCCCCTACTCCACGAGCTAATACATTCATGCATCAGGTATAGTTTTTTTTTTGCTGTAAACGGCTATGTGGACCGTATGTACATAGCAGAATTGTGATTTATCTTTCCCTTTATAGTTACTCCCTATTTTTTCATGTGTTGACAATATCACACATTCTTCTTGTACATGAACCTTACATCCATGATGTAACAATGACATAACGTTCTTATCTTGTATATCCGTCAACAACAGTTTGCTCCCTAAAAACCATACCATATGGGTCCAAAATAAGGATTCTGGTCCCAGGAATCATCATAGCACCCTTTTCTTCTTAAATTTTCCGATGACAATTACACCCGACATTGTACGACAGGCCATCACTTCCATGGTCCATGATCACGCCAAAACATCATTAAAAAATATTTTAAAGAGACTCAATTTACCAACGAGTGACATTACGGACGAGCATCTAGCAAGGGCTAGGACCTCATCTACGATTGATAAAGATGCAACAACCTCTAGCGGCAAGCTAAAAAAGGATCATGTTCCGCGTGGTCTTAATCCTGCCATTGACAACATCCTCAACATCGATGAAGGAACCACGGGGAGGAAACTCAACAATGACAAACCATTGCGACAATCCATACTCCGATGGATATCAGATATGGATATCGAAGCCATATTCAGAGCCGAAGTCAATGGTTTCACTTTGGATATGCTTGAATTGGATATCACACAAGAAGACGATGCTTATCGGACGGTGTCAACGCCTTTCAGAAGCATTTTGAAAGGTAGTATCAAATTGTCATCGTTTATATTAAAGGTCTCATAAATCTTTGTCAGATACCAATGATGCCGCTGGAATTGTGCCGCGATTGGATGCGATTGCTGAAAAATGCACGGATCTTTACCATGATATGTGCAAAGTGATCCATTTGAACATGATCTCTTATGCAGCTATGAATGACCACGGGTCGACCATGATCAACATCCAGCAACTGCGTTTGAACATCGACCACCAGCAAAGTCTCCTGCACCAAGGATTCACGTCTTCTGATCCTCAATCATCAGAAGATAGCAAGTTGCTTTTCAGTTTTCAGCACATACAATATCTATACACCAATCATTTCGGCATGGGGTCACAGGCACCAACCCATAGCAAGTACCCTCTATGGAAGAAAATCATGGTAAGAAATGGTGATGTCTACTTATGAGGATGAATGTTTATTGATTTGAAACATACATAGGGCGATGGTGCACAGTCGTTCTATGGTTTGAGTTCTCAAACCGCCAATGAGGTCATCTCGACAATATCCACCAATGTACAGAATATGTACACAGGCGCTCGGATTACCAGGTCGTTGTTGCGTTCGGTGATTGATGTACTTCTCAAGCGTCAACTTGGCGATTTCTCGGGTCATTTTGATGATAAGTACCCCGTTTTCCATGCAAGTGAGGATGATTGTGCTGTACACAGGCCAATGGAAAATGAATGCCCTGCTTATCGTGCAATCGATGATGAGTATCCGATCTATCAGCCAATGGAAGAACCGTGCCTTCTTTATCAACTCCACGATGATGAAGATTTTCCTGGCACATGTATCAACCAAGACGAGGAGATGACATGTCATGAAGTCGATACAACTGCCAATACTTTAGCCGATTTGCAATTGGGAGCCAAGGATATTGACAAGAGTCAAACAAAGCTGTTGTCTCGGCGATCAAAGCGCAACGCACTTCACAGCAAAATCAAGACAACAAAGAAACAGCTACAAAAGTTGGAAAAGTTGGAAAAGACCGAGTCCTTAACCATTGCACAAATTAAGAAGAAGGAGAAAACCAATGAACGTTTAAAAAGATTGGAGGATGAGATGAAGCAATATAACGAAGAAGTAAGTAACAAAACAGGATATGATTCATATTTGTTTCTAACGAAATCGTATTAGGCCAAGGAGGCGACAAGGACTCTGCCCATCACCAAGACTCAGATCAACACCAAGGAAAAGAAAGAAGGAAAGCGCCGTGATTCTCAAAAGAAAAGAAGAGACCAAATCCGTGGATTGTTGATGAAAATATGCCTACAAGAAGAAGATGTTTCAGCAAATGGAATCAACTCATTTTGGGAACAGCCTGAGGATTTGTCCAGCAAAGAGATCGATATTATTGTCCATATATACAACAACATTCGACCTTTTCTACGCCATGTATATCCATCAAAATGTTCCATCGCATCGCAAGTACCATTTTGTGTGCTGGCAAACGCCATCCTTAAGTCGGCGAACGTTACATCGGAGATGAGAGCACTCGTTCCACATACTTCATCAGGTGATATCCATGCATTGACCATCACAGCTAAATCGCTGTATGAAAATGTGAATGACCTGATCCCAGACTTTGAACGGCGAGGTATCAACAGTGCGAGAACAGCAACGTCACGCCCGAATGATACGTTTTCTTTGGTTTTCTCCGTTGACAAAATCAATGAAAAATGTGAAGGACACAACTTGGATTGGATTCGCCGTATCATCATGACATCCAACGGGATGGCTCGTATTATTGGGAAGGTGCGTGATCGATCAAGGCTTGTTCCTCAATACCAACCAGCAAAGTTTGCACCCACGATCATTCAAGGATCCCAATCTTTTCTTAAGTCGCATATCGAGGAGCTTAAAATCGAACGCCAGCAACTACAGGAGTCGTCAGATACGACAAAATCTGATCTTCTTTCCAAAAAGGATGATTTACAACGTATTCGGCACGAACCTGATAACGATCACCAGGTGGTACGTGATCTGAAGCAAGAGTGCCGCGATTTACAATCTAAGCTGTGTGACAACGATGAAAGTCTACGAGTGAACAAAAAAACAATTGCAATTACCAAAAGGGTAGGTTGAAACATCATTATTATGGGACATATACTGAGATGAATGCAAGTAGTCTTTGAACACAAAAAGCAACAAGGACCAGAAGAAGGACCGTGAGAAGATAGTGTTATCATCCGATAACCCCATATGTCTGGCACCAGCCCATTTTATGGACATTACTCAACTACAAAGCGATGAACACCAACTTGGATTTACTGGAGTCGATTACGGGTTTCGAACGCTTGCTACGAGTGTTCCAATGAAAGAAGAACAAGCAAAATATCATTTGGATATGTTGACCTCTGATCACCCTCCTGAAAGATTTATTCGTTTACCGAAAGCCATCACGTTGAAATCTGAGACCATCTTTGATTCCACGGGCGAACGAGAGAGAAGGCGAAAACTCGAATACAAGAAGCAGAACGTAAGTGTAGTCATTGAATTTATTCATGCATGTTCTAATTTCGCTCTAGACTATACAAGGAAAGGGTGTCACGGAGGCAGAAAGAGCTCTATCCGTATGCTCTATGAGAAAGGCAGTGACTCCATCTCAGATAAACGACGCTGACAAAGTAAGGATTGCCTCCCACATCAATTTTACCATATACTTACATTTTCCAAAGGCTATTACTAGTCAAAGACGTACCGTGAGAGCATGGTATAATGGCACGTATATGAAAAGGGCAACCCGCCAGAGAGAGTATCAAACAAGAAAATGGAAAGACCGAATTCTCGCACGCGAGCGTAAGACGATAAGCAAGAGATTGAAGGATCAAAAGCCATTGACACCACCATTGAAACATCGCCCTATATTCATGATTGGCCACGCTGGAATGGGATATGGTTCGCGTATCAAAGGTTTTTTGCGTTATGGTGGCAAGTGGATGAGGGAAGCACACGCTAGATATTGGCCAGTAGCCGTGGTTAACGAGTATCGGACGTCGCAAGTTTGTGCATTTTGTGGCCACCAGGTGATTCGACCCGCTAGCGCAAACCAGAAACGATCACGCGGTGCTTCTCTATGTGTAAATCCTCGATGCGTATCTTACAAAAACCGCCACGCTACGTCCGGGCGTGATCAGATGGCTGCAGCTAATATCTTGATCAAGGGGTATGCACGCACTCAAAACGTGAAAATAGCACCACTTGAATACGATTTGTAGGTAAGTTGGCATATCCATAGCTTTCAAGAGAACGATAATCAGAGCTAACCCGTCACTCTTTTGCAAACAATATGCAAATAGTTTTTGAACACCAAATATCTCCATCATCGTCAATATGATTCCTTACGACGCTCAACAACACCATTACTCTCCTTGGCCACCCATTTGGCACAACAACAGTGCTTGTATAATCATTCACGGTTCCTCTCTCAATCTTAAAAGTCACTTTATGCTTTTCGCTCATTGTCTTCTTATCGATTGCATTCCTCTCGCGTGGCGATCCACATGTGATACCTTCTCATTCAATGGAATCTAATGCAAACTTAATCATCGATCAATGTTACTAGTTACTCTATCATTTCTCCATTGTCGAATCACAGATTCATCGTTGTATCACCCGTTTATTGTCGTTGCAATTAAACAATATTACCACATGTACCACCTATTGATGACTGATGGCTTTAAAGAAAGAAGCTGATCTGAAGCTATGGTTACTGATTCCAATCCCGGTTTCCTTATTCACCTTATTTCTATCAACTTAATAACGCTTTCATCATGCGAAGCCTCATAGTTCTCTGCGTCATCCAACCTATCCACTACAACGGAAAATGAAAACAACCATGTTATCCACATTATTACACACGCACTAATGAAGATATACTACGCTGCAAACATTTTAACATGTCGGGTTCAGCAAGAATATTTAATAAACAAGTAAACGCTGATGACTACAATTTTCTAATGTATATCACTGTATCCTTATTCCGCCGGTACTGGATCATTATCGATGTTCCTCATAAGACTGGTAAAGTAATCGTAGAAGATGCCGTTCACATCATCCATGTTATCCGTTGTTAGGGTTGTTGGCAAGCACCATAAGGCAAATGTAGTGATAGCATATCATCAAAGTCCTTCTCATCCGATCCTGTAGTGGTGATTCCTTAACCATCGCTATGTGATCGTAGCAGATATAACAATCATTGAATCCCGGCACGTTGCAATCGTTGGCGGTGATCATCATGCATCGCTCGTCGATCCGGTTATGATATGCTTTGCCGAGTAATGGGATGGGGGTCGTATCGTCGTTACAGGATCCATGCCACTCGAAATGCATCAACTATAAGAGTATATTTAGTGAGATCTTACTTTTGCTTGCGAATGTGAGATCAAGTCCTCTTCACCTTGATAAATGGGCCGTCATAAAAGACCTTGTCGCACCGTTATCCTATCATGCGTGCTGTTCCATAGCGCTCCGGGATAGTATTGAGATATTGATCCATAAGCTTGTCTTCATGTGATGGAGGTAAACTTGCGAAACCAGAAACACGACCATCTTCTTGCCGATGATGTCGATAGAGTGAGCATGATAAACCAACTGTCTGATGGGATGGAATGAGCGATAGAGAGCACAATGTGAAATCACGCCAATACCTTCAGCTGCTAACAAGGAGCATATCTTGACAACGGAGATCGATTATGGTGCTCATCTTCTCATTGTTTGTGGCGTCATTGCTGCCTTCAATCATACAATCGGCCATTCATTGTCGTTGCCATGCAACTTAATCCCAAGTTCAGGTCTCCCTGGCGCTGATTGTACTCATCATCCAATCCAAAGGTAGTTCTCGGCATCCTTATCCAGTTGAAGCGTCCAATATCCAGATACCAATCAAGGTACATCGCTGTTGTCATGTGTGTGGAAAAACTCCAAAAAGGCGACCAACTGATTAACTTGAAGTCCATCTTTTCCAATTACGCATGCAGAGTATGTTGATGAAGACGCTTATCGCTCCCCACTCATCAGCCGTTTCCTTGGCTCATCCATGTCAATAGCGTTTTCCTCGTTGTCCTCCTCGTTTCACAGGGATGTGAATCGTATAAAAAGATCCGTGTTCTATAGCCGAAATATCGATGCCGTAAGTGATTGGAGCCTGCATTCCTTATCCCTTTCCTTGACATTACCTTTATTGCACTCATACTACTGCGCCATGCCATCATCCATGTCGGCGATAAGAGCCCGCTTGGTGTTGATAGGGATCATCATCACTTGCACTTGGTGTAGTCATCCATTCATACTTCTTCATAACGACCTTGCTCAAGTCCGTGCTGGAATATGGAGCGACACGTGGAAATTTCTCGACAATAGCCGGTTCCTTGACAATGGCAAACTGTCGTTGCTATGGCATCAATCCCAAAGCTCCTTGCTGCTGATGTGATCAATCGATAAGAGACCTTCATTTCAGGATGCTCACCGAATTGCTGATAATGAGAAGAACCAGATGATGGGATAAAGCTTGATATGGAACCAACGATATGGATGCTGTTGCTTGTTGCTGATACAATCCACTCACAAGAGATGCAGAGAAATCACCCGTTGCTTGGTAAGCAACCACCAGAAATGAAATAAAGATTGACGGCACCAAGAGATAAACGCACTTTTCCCGATTGCTGACTTGATTCACCTACGTATAAAAGATGCATGGTAAACAGTTGTCCCAACTCATCCAACAATACTTAGCAATTCATACTTGTGATCTTGTAAACATCAAAGCACCAAAAGACAAGCAGCTCTCTGCATTGGTCCCTCTAAATAATGGTAGGCGTTTCAGCAAAGGACTCCAAAAAGTATGAGTCATACATACCTGAATCACACAATCATCACCAGCAGACTTGGGAACCAAATAGGCCATCAGGATGTAAAGTAATAATCAAAGCGCACAGCCAAAGAAACATCATTGTACCAGTACTCTCCTATGGATCGACGCGATGAAGTGCATCAATAGAGATACCATCTTCTCTCTAAAGGCAAGGAGATCAATAGCCGTAAAATGATGGAGCCGTGCGAACAGAGGATGCATTTTTAAATCGCTGAGGCCGCAACATGAGTCGCGCTGTCCCCGGGCACAACATGTAGAGCTCCACAGGAAAGTATAGTACAATGACGTCCTTCACGTGCAGCCGTGATAATAATAGTATCGCCGAAAGAGGCTCTGCCACTGTATGGTGTTTGGTAAGTCCACTTGAATCCAACCAATCCTACAATGAACCTCTTACCTTGTGGTATTCCTCAATAGCATCATTGCTTCAAATAAAACCGTATCCATGTCATCCATATTGTCTTGCTGCTGTTTTTTGGTAAGGCTGGTTAATTAAGTGGCCCTGCATTGTAGATCCAACACCATGCATACCATTGAGCCAACGTACAGCGCTCTTGCTTTGATATCAATGTCTGGTTGCTGCCAGAGGTACCATCATCCAACATGTTCACCTACCATAAACGCAATGTGAGATAAGAAGCAAACCCAATCCACACGCTTTTGTTGTCAACATACCCAAAAGAGGCAATGTAACGACGTCTTGAGAACTCTCATTGTAGACGACTCGGTAAGGAAGGCACACGACGCCCTGAACCATGGTGATCACAAGGAATTGCAACCAAATACACCATCCGAAGGCAATACAATAATCAACCTGCAGCGCCAAGGTATGCCACCATATGTACTATACTCTCATTGGATCCTGAAATTGGCATCATAAGAGATATCCACCTTCTCTCTGTAGGCAAGGAAATCAATAGCCGTACTTGGATGGAGGCCGTGTGCACAGCGGATGCATTTTTAAATCCCTGAGGCCGCATCTTGAGTCACACTGTTTCCGGGCCAAAATTCCCCAGGAGAGCACAGTACTATACAATGACATCCTTGACGTGCAGCCTTGATAATAAGAGTATCGCCGAAAGAGGCTCTGTCACTATATGGTGTTTGGTAAGTCCACTTGAATCCAACCAATCCCACAATGAACACTCTTACCTTGTGGTATTTCTCAATAGCATCAATGCCTCGAATAAAACCGTATCTCCATGTCATCCATATTGCCTTGCTGCTGCTTCACTGTAAGTCTTGTTAATTAACAGGTCTTGCTTTGTACATCCAATGCCACGCATACCTTTGAGCCAACGTACAGCATTCTTGCTTTGAGATACGTGTCTTGTTGCTGCCAGAGGTACCATCATCCAACATGTTCAACCTACCATAAACGCAATGTGAGATAACAAGTAAAACCAACCCACACGCTTTTGTTGTCAGCATACCCAAAAGAGGCAATGTAAAGACGTCTTGAGAACTCTCATTGTGGACAACTCGGTAAGGAATGCACACGACGCCTCATTGGGTCTTGTATAGACGAGACAACACCAACCTACACGCGAACTTTAGTACCACAATGTTCGACTTGAACAATAAAAGGAATTGCAGCGATTGAACTTACATGTTGTATTGGAATGGAAGCTTGTGTCATGGGTAGATCCCGCACGTGCTTGTTGTAGCTGAATGTGTCGCCATTGACCACCTGTTCACCCATTGACGGTGTGCATTGTTGGCAATGCCAGAAGTTAGTGGTGTGGAGAGTGTAAATGAAGTTGGTCTTACCTTGCATCGTTGTGAAGCGGGAGTGGGAGAAGGTCGTTCCTTTCATTGTTTCTGGTTTGTGCCCTCTACGCCGCCCCGCCTGTTACAGTGTGTACCTTAACAATACCCTTTACACTTGGGTCGATAACAACAACACGAGGTTTCATGTAAGTATTAGCCCTCGAACAAATAACCCGAATCATTATTTACCAAATAATAGCCATGTATGCACGAAGACATGTTGACATCCAATGATAGCTGCATTCATGAAAACCCAAAGAACCAGAAGAGAAATAGCTTGCTGAGTAGACCACATACTACAACAAACGAAAGAGGTTGGCAGGCGTCGTAGAAACGAATGGATCACTATTTACCAATGGTAGCCATATGCACGAAAACATGTCGACATTCAATGACAGCTTCATCCATGAAAATCTCAAAGAACCAGAAGACAAGTAGATTGCTGAATAGTCTGCACACTATAATAAAAGAGGATGTTGGTTGGGATTGGAGCCAAAAAACGGATCATCCTCTATTACCAATGATAGCCATATGCACGAAATCCTGCTGATATCCAAATCAAGCCGATTCTTTGCAATCGTCCGCTTGTTGATAAGGCCCGCTACGGTGGCACTCGGCTTGAAAGCGATGGAACGATACTTTATGGGCATATGCAGTGAGAAGGTTGAGTAATACTTATACCACCAAAGATAGCATACTTACATGATGCCGAAGAGCCATTACAAAGAGAGACAACGAGACAATCCTTGCTGCCCAAGACCACATGCAAATCGAGAAAGCATTGTGCATCGAAAAGCCCAAACCAGATCCTAGCTGCGGAGTGACGTACATATGGCTAAAGAGCGATGTGAATGGCAATCGTTTTTCATTGGAAATCGAATGCAGCTTGACGATGAATGCCTTGAGGAGATGCATAAATGACCTTGGTCACACCAAAGATGTCAACGCGGACCCTCATTGCTTGTTGATGACATGATCCATCCATAAGACGCGTATAGTTGTAGAGATCCATCAAAGGAATCGCCAATAACCAGAACCACCAGAAGATCGAAAGCTTGCTGACGCCAAAGGCATAAACCATTGATCATTTCCTCCATATCCACTTTCTGGTCGGTATAGCAATAGAGTTGAGAGAATGATACCTGTAAATAAAGACGTGCGTTAAGTATGCAACCTGGCGACGTTCACAATGGCTACAGCTCCAGACAACCATACCGTACTGATGAGTCGCTATTGAACTTCAATACAAGGATCGTTCAAACGCATTCATGTTGTTCAATGCAAAGGATTGTTATACAACTGCTATGCACCAGGTTGGCTGAACAAAGAGTTGGTGCGTGATCATATCGAGTATTCGCGTGTCGTGTTGACGTAGTTGGTTGCCATTTCCACTACATTGAGCGTTGAAGAATAGAGATGGAGACTATAGATTGCTCATGCATTTAAGGAAACAAGCAAAAAGAAAAGTCTGCTGGCTGGTAGTTACGTTGAAAAGAGCGTATACTCTACAGCGGGGCTTGACACACACACACACACACACATGTAAGAGATTCTATCACATCACACACACATCCCTAAATCCAGCACAGATACTATGTAGGAATTAGATCACGATGAAGGATAAATGTTTTATACAGCGAACATCTGACGATGGTTATGGGGTAATTGTTGGTCACTAAGGTAAGATCAATGTTGGGAATACTACTACATCATGACAATTAAACTGTGTTACAAAGTCATACCACTCATATTTCACCGGGCGTATTCTCAAGGAATCTTTCCAAACCTTCTTTATCAGCAAAATCATCATCGTTCTTTTCCCAACCGATAACACGATTCTCCACTGATCCCTCGGCTTTAGTGTCATCAACGGTGCTAGATCCTGTAGATTTATGTTTCTTTTTGGCGGGGACTTTGCTGGGCTCCCTGGAAATGGTTTCTTTGTCAACTCTTCGTCTGCGTTCAGATGTACGTTTTGGTGTCAATGCTGTGGCAGGATTCTGTGCGAGGTCATCCACGGGAATTGTCTCCGATTTCTGCATAGATCTTGTCATTCTTTTGGGTACAGCGGTTTCAACTTTTGAATGAGATGCCTCCTCTTGTGATGCTTTGGTTCTTGTTTTCACTGGTATGGATGAATTTGCCGCTGATCGGAGAGCTTTAGGTGAAGCTTTAGTCGATGTTGTCATTGGTTGGGATGACGTTGAAGGATAATTAGTCGACTTTTGCAACGGTTGTGATGATGTTAACGGTTGTGGTGATGATTGGGTGGTGGGGACGATGTTGTCAGCGGCAGCTAGTACTGCGCGTGGTTGTGGTGATTGGATAGTTGTGGGGATATTGGTGTCAGTGGCAGCTACTACTGCTCGTGGTGGTGATGATTGGATGGTTGTGGGGATATTGGTGTCAATGGTGGATGATGTGCGTGGTGCTGAAGATATAGGTAGTGGTGATGATTGCGTGGTAGTAGGAATATTGGTGTCAGTGGTGGATGATGCTCGTGGTGGTGATGATTGGATGGTTGTGGGGATATTGATGTCAATGGTGGATGATGTGCGTGGTGCTGAAGATATAAGTAGTGGTGATGATTGCGTGGTAGTAGGAATATTGGTGTCAGTGGTGGATGATGCCCGTGGTGGCGATGATTGGATGGTTGTGGGGATTCTAGTGCCAATGGCGGACGATGCCCGTGGTGGCGATGATTGGATGGTTGTGGGGATACTAGTGCCAATGGCGGATGATGTGCGTGGTGCTGAAGATATAGGTAGTGGTGATGATTGCGTGGTAGTAGGAATATTGGTGTCAGTGGTGTATGATGCCCGTGGTGGCGATGATTGGCTGGTGGTGGGGATACTAGTGTCAATGGTGGATGATGCCCGTGGTGCTGAAGATGATGGTAGTGGAGTTGATTGGGTGCCCTGGATGCTGAAGTAATTGCCAAATGATGCAAAGCACTGGTTGGCTGCATTCTCTTTTGCTTTGGTCATGGCCTATAGGGTACAACGAGTGTTTTATTAGCGTGTCGTGAAGATGGGTAATATGATCATCCACTTACGGTTTGGATTGCACTGTTCTTTGATGCCGCGCCTTCAACGGCAGCGCTACCATACGCCTAGTATTCGACTTAATGTTATAACTAATTCGCCATCTATACATTCGCCTACCTCGTGCGTACAATCCTTGACAGTAATCGACATCTTCATGGTATACATGCTGTCATATCGGTTGTTCTTTTCCTCGAGCTGTTATAATGAGTGGTATGATCAATATTTCAACGATGAAAGTAACTTACATAGTTTTCCTTGATACAGTCGACTTTTGATGACCATTGTAAGCGACCAAAGACTTCATCTGCTTTCCTTTTCAAGACAGAGTAAGGTATACTCTGGAATGTTTTCCCTGCAGTTCACTATTAAGAATCGAGTAATGCCAAACGAAATGAAGGCAAGTACCTTTCCATTGAAAGCTTTCGATTTCGTGTGTGTCAGCATAGCGATCAAGGAGTTCGAAATTGACCATTGTGAAAGAAAAGAAGGAGTAAAGGATCAACAACAAAACAACACGTACGCGCATGAATCTTTTAACATAGTCCCCTCTCCGCGACACCATCAATTGCGATACCATCAATTTTTTTTTATTTTGATGCCTCCTACTCTTTTTCCTTGTCTTTGTCCTTTCTCTATGGTCACATCATTAAACTATTCACTAGCGTGGAATGGCGACTTCCGTTCTCGTGTTGCATGTTTATCAAATGTCGTATGTTACGTGAGTCACGTGAGCACGTGGATGTCATGATAATCGGTTTCTCGGTTAGCATAGGTCAATGTCTCTTCGTATATTTATCCTCTGGTTTCTCTCTCGATTCCAGTATTATGTTCTAGTCATCTTTCGTAGTAAAATAAAGGATCGTCATATTATCTTGCAGTAAAGAGCTCTATCTTATTGACTCCCACATACTCCCTTTCTCATGCATGAGCCTGGAGTCCATGACTTAACAATGACACGCCACCCTTATCTCTTTTCCCATGAGCCAATACATTCATGCATCAAGTATAGGCTTTTTCTTTGCACCTGGCTATGTGGGCCGAGAATCAGACAATGACGCATACAACCTTTTCCTCTACTCGATGTACTTGTAATGTATCCAATGACCTCGCCACATTCCACTTTCGTATACTCATTGAGCTATGGATTCATGCATCAACAATGGCACGCCACCCTTATCTCGTAGCTCCGTGAACCAATGGATTCATGCATCAACAATAGTGTTTCTTGTTGGGATTCTGTGTTTGTGGGGAGGGGGAGATTGACCCCTAGATTTTGACACAATGTACTTTTTTCTTGGCATCCTTTGATTCATGTAGTGACCTTTCCACATTCCTGTAACGCCTTGATGCCAACCGTCAATGGATCAACAATGACGCATCCTCGCTTGTCTTCTTCTCACAAAGTAATGGTGGACATTTTTTCTTCCTCAACATGCGGTCATTGGAGACCCCCCCCCCACCTTGTCACTGCTGATACTTTTGGATTCATGCATTATTCCCGCAATGTCCCATTGCTTATCTATTGCTCGTACACCAATGAGGGATCAACAATGACACTTTTTTTTTGTTTGTACACGCGACCATGTAGGTCGAGGCATACTTTCCAACTCATGTTTTCTCATGCATAAACAATATATACAGAGGCCATACGACCGAGATGTAGATGTAGACATTTCATATTTTGCCGTCGCTGCTGGGAAAATTTTTGTTTATGTGCTGATCTCACATACTCCTTTTTCTCGTGCATGAGCATTGTATGCTACCCCCACCCGTGAACCAATACATTCATGCATCAACCATAGTTTTTTTTTTCTACAGCGTGCTGTGCAGGCCGAGAATGAGACAATGACATGATGTCTTTATTCTTGTTGTTGTCGGGTATCCACATTCCATTTCCCTTACCCAATGAGCTACGGATTCATGCATCAAAAATGACGCGCCCTTATCTCATACATACCTGCGTATCAACAAAACCTTTTTTACGTGGGCCATGTGAGCCGAGATGTAGATTTAGATATTCCCTCTCGCTGCTCGGGGTAATTTTTGTTGTGTTGATCCCCTCACATACTCCCTTTCTCATGCATGAGCCTAGGATCCATGATTTAACAATGACATGCCACCCTTATCTCTTTTCTCATGAGCCAATACATTCATGCATCAAGTATAGTTTTTTTCTTTGCACCTGGCTATGTGGGCCGAGAATCAGACAATGACGCATACAACCTTTTCCTCTACTCGATGTACTTGTAATGCATCCAATGACCTCGCCACATTCCACTTTCGTATACTCATTGAGCTATGGATTCATGCATCAACAATGACACGCCACCCTTATCTCGTAGCACCGTGAACCAATGGATTCATGCATCAACAATAGTGTTTCTTGTTGGGATTCTGTGTTTGTGGGGAGGGGGAGATTGACCCCTAGATTTTGACACAATGTACTTTTTTCTTGGCATCCTTTGATTCATGTAGTGACCTTTCCACATTCCTGTAACGCCTTGATGCCAACCGTCAATGGATCAACAATGACGCATCCTCGCTTGTCTTCTTCTCACAAAGTAATGGTGGATCATCAACAACGGTTTTCTTCCTCCAAGATGTGGTCATTGGAGACAACCCCCCCAACCTTGTCACTGCTGATACTTTTGGATTCATGCATTATTCCCGCAATGTCCCATTGCTTATCTCTTCCTCGTACACCAATGATGGATCAACAATGACACTTTTTTTTTGTTTGTACACGCGACCATGTAGGTCGAGGCATACTTTTGGACTCATGTTTTCTCCCGCTTGTCACTCGTGATGCTCCTGAATTCATGCATTGATCCCCAACAAATGTCATTTTTACCCTTATCGTGTGCTTCTGCGAGGGGAACCGATAGGTGCGATAAAGATGACTCATTGTTTTATTTTTCTGCACTCTCGGATGCTGTGTGGATTGACGCATGAATGACGGGATGACTTTTTTTTTCTGGCGCCTTCCGCGGGACCGTGCTCATTGAGAAACGATATATAATATTGAACACGCTCTCTAACTCACGCTCCTTTATCTTTCATCTCTCTGGCCACACACACACACACACACACATCATCTTCGGGGGTTCGTATTGCTGGCTCATTCAAGTTATACCTCTTCCATGTACTCATTGCCACCATGTCATTATAGCCCGGCCACCCTCCCAAACGTCTTGCTGCCACCTGTTGCTACCAAGTCCAATGCCACTAGCTTTGTCACTCGCCTCCGCACTTTCCCCTTCCCCCATCATCCACAGCAAGGTAAGTCTTCAAGTTGATGTCTGATGTATGATTTATGTTGACATCTTTCAATAGCAAGGATAGAACAACGGCACAGCCATCATTACCGAGGCCCTCCCCTAACCACGGAGAAGCTGACGGGTGCGGGGTTTACCCCTGCGTTCCTTGCTTGTTGAGCTTGCTTTGCAAGTACGGGTAAGTGATGGTATTTGGGTATCGTGGTTTTTCGTTGTTGATACTAACAACATTCTCTTACTATGATTCTTCTTCCGTGATCTCTTTGGCCTTCATTTCCTTTTTGGTTATCTCTTATTCCTTTTGTGGATTACTTTATCTTATCAATATTCAATTATTTTAATAATAAAGATATAAAGAAAGCGACGATAGATGGAGGTTTCTCTCACTCACCATGAAATTTATTGCTCTCCTCACTGCTATCTTAGTCTTTGCTATCTCTGCTGCGAATGCTGCAAAGGAACGAGTCACTCTCAAATTCTCGCGAATTGATGGCGTATACCCACCACAGTATCAGATTCGCACCAAAGTGGCTGATACTATCTACGAGATCATCCTGCAAACTTTCGAGCTGAACGGGTTAATGCGCGGTACCAGATTTTCAGACGGCACGATTGAGTACGACAACAACGCCATTCTAGAGGGTACATATGATGCGGTCATCAACAACAATGATGCCAAGAACGGTGACAAAACTCTCAGGCTCGATCTTGTCGGACCCGTAGCCATCCACTATGAAGGAACAAGCATAACCGATGAACGGATTTATGATCTAAAAGCTGAAGGGACTGTTCACCGCGATGGGGGTGATGACTTTGGTTATAGCCGTCATCGGTTCTATCGTTACCAAGACAAATACCCTTGCAATCACTAAATAGTCATTGTCTCCATAATGCACAAAGTGATATTCTATGCATAGTTGTTGGCTGTTGTATTATAGCAAGATGTGGAATAAAACTCTTGTATCCCTGAGATTTGGCCCATTGTTTTTTTATTGAACCAACAACCACGTATATAATTCTATGTCTAAAGTGCAACCTCTTTCTAATTGAGCTACTCCTCATGCGATGTTGCCCTTGAAAGAAGACTCGATCGACTGCACCTCTTGTTCCTTGCGCACAGCTTCGTTCCTAAAGTTAAGGCCTACTCTTCCATGTCAAACCACATGCGATTCCTGCATCCAGCATTCGAAGGGACAGCCTGTCTGATTGAGCTACTCCTCATGTGATGGCATTGTTGAAAAGACGAAGACTCGTTCGACTACACCTCTTGTTCCTTGGATACAGCTTTGCTGCTAAAGTCAATGACCACTCTTCATGTCGAATACACGCGTTACCAGTATATTGGAAACGATCTATAACCTGGAGCGTTGGGAGGAAAACCAGTAGTCTATCTTTCATTGTCAACATCTTCGTTGTCCAGCATACTATCCATAGCACATCATCTCCATGGAAATGATAACAATGGGGGCAAATAAAAGGGGTCCTATTTCATTATCATGTTGGCTACGTGTGGATAAAGCCTCTTGCTAGAGAGTATACCAGGCTGCTATGCTCACATAAGCTTGCTTTCATAAAGTGCATGTATCTAGGAGGTGGATGCTTGTTTGAGACATGTAGCTATAGCAACCACAAGGGTATGTAGTAACCAGATGACATTGGATTATGCATTGACCCTCATTAAACTTTCAAGCAATAGCCAGTTGCATTGCATACAATCAAGATGCTTTATTGATGTGATCATGTGATGGAGTCCAAGTAGCTTGTTTGTATGGTATGTATTCGTTTATTTAAGAGTCGATGGAAGGGGTGTGGTTGGTGGAGGGTCCAATGGGTCCATGATTCTCAAAGCGGGAATAGCTCGAAACAGGCGGCATTTCAAACACGCTTGTTACTTTGATCCTGCGGCCGTGAAAGGAAAGGAACCGACTCTGCTTTCTTTGATGACCATCTTTGACAAGATCTCTGGATTCGCCCAAAAGGCAAAGGAAAATGCATTATCGAGAGCGGTGCTGGCAAAAGACAAGCGTCTCGACAAGTCAATGTCGGAATCGATCGAGGCAGCTCATATCGGGTTATTAAAGGTGTGAAACACACATACACTCTCTATTATCCCACTTCGACCACGATAACTCAATGTCGGTTTATACAGATGGCCACCTTTGGTGTCTCGGGTACGGTCTCAGCCGTAGCATTTGATCCTGTTGCAGGGTTGCTTGCTGTGGGTAAGTTGAAGAGTGTATAAACGTTGCCCTGTACTATGTTAATGGTATGTATTTTCAAATGTTAGGCGGAGGCTTTGAGCAAGACACGTTCATCCGGTTATTCGGAAGAGGGATCTCGGCCGAGTTGGTTCTCAACAACCCTACACGTATCAAGTATCTTCAGTTCAAGATTGGATATCCTATCTTGGTGGCAGTGGATTCGAAGAATGTCATCACCACCTATGATCTCAAGACCAAACGAGCAAAGCACGTGGTTACAACACCTTCCATCATTACAGCTCTTGAATACTGCGCCGGTACCGATTGGCTCTTTGTTGGATTTGCTGATGGCAATGTGGATGTATTTGATATCACCAAAGGTCGATTTTCGGAAGAGTACGGCATCCCTGATTTATTACTCGAAGAGGCAACACGATCGAATCAGGATCCACCATCAACAACAAAGACCAGCAGCTTAGTGGTGGCCCTTCAAATGCATCCAACGGATCTCAGCATGATACTCATTGGATACGAATCAGCTGTTTATCTTTGGAATATTCGTGAACAAACCATCAAGAAACGGTTCTCGGTTCAGCAGCCATCGCAGTTGACTTGTTTGGCATGGAGTCCTTGTGGAAATCGGTTCATGGCCGGGTATGATGATGGATACATGCGACTTTGGGATACGCGCTCCGATCATAAACCGGTATTGACAAGAAGAGCGTTTCATGCAAGTCCCTCTACATCACCTTCAGCGGATCCTTGTGAACCTATTTACCGGATGGTGTGGTATGTGGATGATACATCCAAGAGATCATTTCTTGTGGTGGCAGGTGGATCGGATCTTCCTGATATTCGAGGATTGCATATTATGGAATTTGATATTGAAAGCGACCAACGGGATGCTCGACGACAAACCATTTTATCAACTTCCGTGGATGTATCAGACTTTATTTTGCTCAGCCGAGACCCTTTCTTCCTTGGAATGAATAATCCGCTAGGCCTCTTGGTGGTGGGTTGTGATGGTGCCATACGTGCTTTTGGTCTTGGTCATGGATATCCACAGCTTACCTTGCCATCAGCTCTTCAATTTCTTGATCCACCCGTTTCAAATGCATATCATTATACTCAGCTACCAGAGTCAACATTTCAACGGATAAACGCCATGGATCAAATCAACATGCCACCTACTCATTATCTCCCTCTCACAGGAGGTGTTGCTGGCACTGGTCACGTGTATCGCCTTGACTCGAACGATTTGCTCATTACCATTCATGCCCATCGTATCATTCATATTTGGGATGCATCTTTTACTTCGCTGCGACCATTGACTCATCTCACCATCGATTGTATTGAGGATATCCAAAAAGACTCAAAAGCAAAGATCATCAAAGTGGATTTCGACACTCAATCAGCATCCTTGTTTGTTGTCCTTGACAATGGGACAGTCTTACAATATACCCATCATCCACCACGTGACAGCCAACATCAACTTTCTCAAACGACACAAGAAGCATTCATCAAGAATTGTGACAATACAATCGAAGAGATCTCTGAACTTCTCAAAGATATGGAAAGTGAGGAACCTGCCAATGCTGGGAAGGATGATGAACATACCGCAGCTACGGATGAGCCGAGCAATGATGATAACGTCACCCAGCAACCTGCCACCACAACCATCACCACAACAACAGAGGGTACAACACAAGGGCAACCACAACAAGAGGCCGAAGCATCATCACCACCTCCACATGGTCCTGAATCAATCGCAACACCCACGCCTGATATTCAGCTATTGGAAGGCGACATCAACCCACCTTGTTTTGCCCCTGCTATGCGAATCAAGTTTGATGCTTCTGTTAAACAACTTGTCGCTGCTGGTGGAGATATGTACGTATGCTGCAATACTTACCATGTGATTTATGGCCTGACATAGCAATAATAGGTTGGCTGTGGCTACGGCGGATGGAAAGGTGTTTGTCATCAATACGTTGTTTGGACGTACGGTATATACCGCCGATATACAAGGTAAATAATCGATTCAGTGCTCGTCCTTGGATAGGCTTCTTAGTCTCATTGTTTATTTAGCTGAAGCGGAGCATCAAGAAGACGCACCCAAAGAGGAAGACAATGAAGAACACCATCAAAAACAAAAGCAAACGAGCACGGCATCTATATCATGCATTCGCTTTTATAGGACATACGCTTCATTGGAGAGTAAGTGAATCATGGCTTTGTATTATGGATCTGTTTTTCTCATCATCATCAATATAGGCACTGAGCCAAGTTTACAGCTCTTTGTTGGTTTGGACAATGGACTTGTATACCAGCACGATATCAGTTCCCCTGATAAACCGCCTATTCTTATCAGCAACAATTCGACCTCAGCAGTGATCGATACGCATGTCTTTGATATCCAAGGAGTGTTACAAACAACAGCAAAAGCAGAAGCGCCACCAAGTGATCCTGAGCCAAAGGAACAAGAGGGGCAAGCTATGGAATCACATCCATCGACCTCGACAACTTCACCAGAGGAAGAGAGTTTGGCCGCTGGACGTAAATCTCATGAATCGGGTGCCAGCTTGAGCAAAGACGAGGATGGTGCTAGTAGCAAGAGTGAGAAATCCAGTGGATCCATGGGCTTACTTCGTCGAACAACACGTAAGCTTTCGAAATCAAGTGCACGAGCCAACAAAGAACCACCTCCACCTCCACCTCCTTTGCCTACAGAAGACGCTTCTCCTCCATCAGCATCCACGGTTGAGTCTCAAAGTGCTGAATCAACAACACAACATACCAAACGAGCGCCACACGCATCCAAATGGGAATACAGACCTCAACCTCATCCTCATTTTATTGTCGTATCAACATCCAGGAATGTTGCAACAATCTTATCAGGCTACAACATTCGCCTTTTCACAGCACATCTTCATGATATTGATGGATGCAGTAATGAGGATATGATCATACACAGCCAGGTGATGGTGGTTAAGAATGGTAAAAATCAACATTGTTATGAGAATAAGGAGCACATGGCTAAGTACATTTCTTCTTCTAGTGGGTGCATGCCTTGCTGTAGTACTACAGAGTGGTGCCATTATCTACTATTCTCTGCCTCATCTCCTTCCTATTGCCCGGATCAGTTTACCCGAGGAGTTGGCTGCTAGAGATTTGCTTGATAACATGTCATTGAGCACGGATGGTCGTATTGTGGCGTGGACAGGTCTTTGTGAGCTGGAGCAATACCTTTCATTGTTACAAAATTCAATGTAAGTATACTCGAAGAGGAAAAAGGGGTAAAAACAAGTCGTTGACCTTTATCCTTTGTAGATCCTGTGGTGAAGATGTCATGCTTTTCGATCCCAGTAGGCGGATACCACCCCATCCTACAGCAGCGATAACCACACAAAAACCCAAAAAGTCATGGCTTGAGTCTGTACAAGGAGCGTTTCAAAAAGGCCCATTCACTGTGGCTGAAATGGATACTTTGAGTAAGTGAAGGATAGGATGTCATAAACGCATTGTTGTTGACAAAAGAAGCATAGTGGGTAAAAGGCCCATATTAGGCGCACCTGGCAAAGCAAAGTCGAACGAGGAGCAGCAGCGGCAGCAGCGTCCATCCAATGCCGAGGGAAGTAGCAGCGGTGGTGTTGGTGGTGTTTTCCAAGAGCTGAGCCAAAAGATGAATGAACGTGGTGAGAAGCTTGACCAGCTGCAAAACAAATTCGAAGATATGAGTGCACAATCAGGCGACTTTTTGAAGGCAGTGCGTGAATACAATGAACGACAAGCACGGAAAAAGTGGTGGGAGTTTTAAATGTATACAATGTTAAATACAATGTTGAAGCATCGTGCTTTACTTTGCTACTACACTATCAGTCCTTTTGTTATCGTCAAAAGCAATGTTGTAAAAGTTGTGTGGTGGGAGCTTAAGGGGAATACATGAACAATGCAATGTTGATTGTTGAAGCATTGTGCTTTATTCGCTATGATTACTATCAATGATCCTTTCGTATTGCACAAAGACAAGGTTGTAATGATCAAAGCTGCGATAAACGTGGACGAGACGTTCGTAACCCTGGTAGATATCATCAAGCATTTCCAACTTGGATGATGAAGAAAGCAAAATGATTGTAAAAGATCCAGGTTGAAAGATATCAATTACATGACGGATCAATGTGGGTGAGGCTGTTGACGTTGTTTTGTTTGCAATGGCTTGCTGGTGGTGGTGATCGCCATGTGAGCGTGTTGCAGGAATGTTTGTTTCAAACGAGGCAAAAGACCACCCACGCTCTGGGGTAACATGTATTGTAAAGTAGCCATCTTCCACTAGCCCATTTGCAGAATAGCCACAAGGTTCAAATTGGAACGAATCCATCTTGGCATTTGGATACAATTTCAGGATACCTGTTTTTTCGCTTACTTGCATGCCACCTTCTGATCCAGTGATCTTGCCATTGTCACAGTAAAAGTCTCTTGCAATACCAGGGTCAAGGTCCGACATTAATATCTCCAATGTCTCATCATCAAGCGTGGATGCTGCATTGAGCGTATCATGAGATCCTCCTGTCATCACATAAAGATACCACGCATTGCTATTGGTGTCTCCCATTGTGAATACTTGGCCGCGCTTTTCTGATAACCCCCCTTTTCTTATTCAGCATCATGGCTTCATTTTGTTCGTTGTGCTTACCAAAAACCATGTCCATGAAACCTATTTCTTCTTTCCAGCTTCGATGAGGCTCGTATTGCAATTCAGGAAACAAGAAAGCCTTTCTCGAGTAAAAGCAAATAAGAGGTCTTTCGTATCCACAATACTTGTGAGCAATTGTGAATACATGAGGGAGTGCAGCAAGCAGGGTGGTGGTCCCACAGGTCTTGATGATCATCTTGTGGGGATAGATAAACATGGATGACTCGCTAAAAGGAGAGTCAGAGAAGCATCATTGCATGTACGTATCGAATACGATGCGTCAAACTTTACATGCCTCAAAAGATACGCATCCATATAATCATTGCTGATAACGCTAAGTACCGAACATTTAACGGAGACGCGTAGCATGTCCTGCCAAACATGTCGTTCGATGCTGCGAAGGTTACGTGAGGTGTTGTGCGTATCAATGGATTCGATAGTTGAGAACCATATCTCCAAAAGCTTCTCTGGGCCTTCAAAACAATCTTCATAGGTAGAGCTATCATTCTGCATTGTGCTCCGTTTAGCTGCTGATGGTGGTACACGATCCAAAGCAAATTTGTGTGTAAGGGAAGAGTGATGAAAAAATAAGCTGAGGGAGGGAAAGGAAAAGAGAGAGAATGATAACATCCAATATATCATGTTACATAAGCAAACCATCATTTGCTGCAAAAGAGAGGTGAGGTTTTTTATTGTGAAGAAGGGGGAGGGCTGATGAGTAATCACGTGATGACTATATACAAGATAGCTTTTTCAGGTAAACTATGACTATAGAATGGGATAAAATGCATTTCATTGTCCTTGCATAATGGCACGACGTCGTTGCTAAAAGACAAGCATGAATGGGAATGGCTCGAGCGACAATGATGTCTTTGTTCCGCACACGTCATGTGTGACTTACCGAGTCGACCTTTTCCTACAGATTCGGCAATGCGGCGCGCCGTCTTTCACAAAGAACGACTCCAATATGGCTGAAAGCATTCTAGACTTTAGCAAAGATTTGGACGTTCAAGTCCTTGATCAGGTTGTCATGACCTTCTTCACTGGTCATGGCGCTGAGGTACGTGTTTCGTTTAGTAGTCTACTATGGTAACAATGCTCACCATGTTCATTTCTCTCCCCTTCTCTCTTTACCCATTTCCCCCTTTTAGCAACAAATCGCACAGCAACTGTTGACCCAGTTCCAAGATCATGAAGAGGCATGGACTCGCGTCGACAGCATTCTCGAACGTTCCAATGTATCGCAAACAAAGGTGGGTTGCAAACGACGCCTATACACAACACACCATACACGCACACCCACGCACGACATGACCACCGCACACACACACACACCCGCACACACGACTCCATGACCCTTTTTTCCCACCATGCCAACTAACACGCCGCGAATCCTATTCACTAGTTTATCGCACTCCAGATTCTTGAGAAATTCGTGCAAACCAGATGGAACACCCTTGTCCCTGAGAGTCGAAATGGTAATACATAGTTTAGGGATATACAATGGATATAGCTAATACTGACAGCCCTTATTTCTCTTTGATCAGCCATCCGTTATTTTATTGTCAATGTTATCGTCAAGGTGTCATCAGATGAAACTACTTTGGCCAAGGAGAAGACCTATATCAACAAACTCAACATGGTGCTGGTTCAGGTGAGTGATAGAGAGAGATAAAGGGACATGGGACACCTTCATACACACCATAGAGAGAGAGAGAGCGCGTGTCTCACATGAAATTATTATAGATTCTCAAGCAAGAATGGCCCCGCAATTGGCCATCTTTCATTCCTGAAATTGTGGCATCAAGCAAATCCAATCTTTCCTTGTGTGAAAACAACATGGCCATCTTGAAATTGTTGAGGTGAGTAAGCAACATACATGCATGATGAAGGATGTGGGGCTGGGTTTATGCGGATAAACTGACCGGGCTGCGGTTTTATTAGTGAGGAAATCTTTGATTATTCAGCAGAACAAATGACCCAGATCAAAACATCCAATTTGCGCAACCAAATGTGTGGCGAGTTTTCCGAGATCTATCAACTTTGTAAAGAGGTGCTCGACAAGGCTCAAAAGCCAAGTCTTATCAAGGCAACATTGGAGACTCTGTTACGTTTCCTTAATTGGATCCCTCTTGGATACATTTTTGAAACCGATCTTATCGAGACGCTACGCACAAGAGTAAGTCAAAACCAATGGGATCATGCGGATGAATGAGATCATGCTCATTCTTTCTTTTTCATCAGTTCTTTGAGGTTACTCAGTTCCGCAATGTTACGCTCAAATGCTTGACTGAGATTGGCGGTCTCAGTGTCGACACACAATACCATGAGAAGCTCGCTTTTCTCTTCACCAGCGTAATGAGCGCCGTGAACGTTATGATACCACCCAACACTGGTAAGCCAAACAATTCTCCCTTTGCCCGATGATGACACCCATTGACCATTTTGATATTAGATGTTGCCAACGTCTATGAAAACAGCAGCGATGATGATCAGGAATTCGTTCAAAACCTCGCTCTCTTCTTGACAAGCTTCTTGGCAGCTCATCTCAAGGTATGAAAATGATTCGATCGGGGATGATGCGGATGCTGATAGTGAACTTATAGATCATCGAACAAGCTCCCAATACTCAAGAGCTCTTGATCAACGCACACTACTATTTAATCAAGATCTCAAGCGTGGAGGACCGAGAAATCTTCAAGATTTGTCTCGAATATTGGGCAGGACTTGTAAGTGAAAGAGGGGAGGGAAATAGGATGACCGGATCAATCATATTGACTCCCGCATTCCACATTTGACTAGGTTCAAGAGCTTTTCGAGGAAGTTCGTGCAATGCCACAATCTGAACATTTGCTTGAGCTCAACACCGGCATGATGGGCATGAACCAAGGATACCGCCCACGTAAAGCTCGCTATGTGGATGTCTTGTCAAGTCTTCGTGTAGTCATGATTGAACGCATGGTCAAGCCCGAAGAGGTATGTTATCACGTAAACACTACTTGAACGCATGTTACTGATATCGAGTCATACATAGGTGCTTGTTGTTGAGAATGATGAAGGCGAGATTGTCCGTGAATTTGTCAAGGAGAGCGATACCATTGTCTTGTACAAGAGCATGAAGGAAGTTCTCGTGTACCTCACCAACCTTGATGTCCAAGACACTGAACAAATCATGACTGAAAAGCTTGCCCGCCAGGTAATTTAAAGGAGGAATGAGACGATGAAAAGATCCACAATTGCTGACCCTGCTTTTTCCCTTCAAGATGGATGGTAGTGAGTGGTCTTGGCAAAATCTCAACAAGCTCTGCTGGGCAATCGGTTCCATTTCGGGTGCTATGAATGAGGAGACTGAAAAGCGTTTCTTGGTGACGGTGATCAAGGAGTTGCTTAGCTTGTGTGAGAGAAAGAGTGGCAAAGATAACAAGGCTGTCGTGGCATCCAACATCATGTACACGGTTGGTCAATATCCTCGGTTCTTGAAGGCCCATTGGAAGTTTTTGAAGACCGTTGTCAACAAGCTCTTTGAATTCATGCATGAATCCCACGAGGGTGTACAAGACATGGCCTGTGACACGTTCATCAAGATTTCTCAGAAGTGCAAGGGCCACTTTATCCAGCAAAAGCAAGGCGAACTTCGACCTTTCATTGATGAAATTCTCGAATCTATTGACAGCATCACATCCGATCTCATGCCTCAACAGGTATATACATATCCCCTCGCCTTGGCCATGATTTATGAGACTAACTTGATATAGATCAACACATTCTATGAAGCTGTCGGCTACATGATCTCTGCACAAAACCAAAAACCTGCACAAGAGCGTCTCATGGCCAACTTTATGCATTTGCCCAACACTGCCGTAAGTAAAGGGAAACGTGGGTATCCATATCAAGATGATTAACGCACAAATTTAGTGGAATCAAATCATGGAGCAAGTCAAGAAAGATGTCAGCGTGCTGGATAATGCCAATGAAGTCAAGATCCTTGGTAACGTGATCAAGACCAATGTTTCGGCTTGTATCTCTGTTGGCCCTGGTTACATTTTCCAGTTGCAGAATATCTACATGGATCTGCTATCATTATATGGTGTCGTTGGCAACCTTGTTTCACAAGCTGTCGCATCACAAGGTACATCTATATGCCATTGAAAATGTATAATGAGCGCTTACATGATGGTATAGGAGAAATTGCTATCAAGACACCTCGAGTTCGTGGCCTGCGGACTATCAAGAAAGAAATATTGAAGTTGATTGACGCATACCTGGAGTGTGCAGACGACTTGACACGTGTTGATCAGCACATGGTGGTACCATTCTTTGAAGCAGTACTTGGTGATTACAGGAACAGTGTCGATATTGCACGAGATGCTGAGGTCTTAAATGTACTTGCTACCATGGTGAACAAGCTTCGGGTTCGTATCCATCTACAGGGTGAAATACGGTCTCCATGGAAACTAAAGCCTATTTTCATAGTCATTAATGACCCCACGTGTACCATCCATTCTGGAAGCAACATTCGAACCCACCTTGAATATGATCACCAAGGACTTTACGGAGTACCCTGAGCATCGTACCGGTTTCTACAACATGTTACGGGCAATCAACCTTCACTGCTTCCCTGGTAAGTGCCTGCCAGATGCTTTTTTCACTATCATGGATTCTGATGCTTTGTATTCTATAGCACTTTTGGAGCTTGCACCTGCCCAATTCAAGCTATTTATCGATAGTGTGGTCTGGGGTTTCAAGCACACGATGCGTGATATCGCTGATGTTGGTTTACAAATTTGTGGTGAGCTTATCGACAACATCAGCAGGCAAGATCCCGCCATTGCAGGCGCCTTCTATCAGTCATATTATCGAAGCATTCTCCAAGACATTTTCTTTGTACTCACAGATCGTGATCACAAGAGCGGTTGGTATTTCATGGATACATCTTTTTGAGAGGGATTATTGATTTGGGATATGATGAATAGGCTTCAAGGGACAAACCGAAGTACTCGCTCAATTGTTTAATTTGGTCACCACCAACCGCATCCAAGTTCCACTCTTCGACCCATCAACAGTCAGCGATCCAAACATCACCAATGCTCAATTCTTGGAAAACTATGTTACGGCTTTGCTCCAGAATGCATTCCCACATTTGCAAAGGTAGGCTTTTATTATTACAAGGTCTCTCTCCCTCTTCAAACAACATGCTAATGACATGATCCTCCCAATAGTGGTCAAATCAAGGTGTTCGTTATGGCCATGTTCGAATACAACAATGTGCCACCCAAATTCAAGTTGGAAGTGCGTGATTTCCTTATCCAATTGAAAGAATTTGCTGGAGAGAATGCCGAATTGTACCTCGAAGAGAAGGAAGCTGAAATGGAAGCCAAGAGGAAGGAAGAACGTGAAAAGGCTTTGGCTATTCCTGGCATGGTGAAACCATCAGAGTTGCCGGCAACGATGGAAGAAGACGAAGCACTTTAGATGATGAGAACAAGGAGAGAAAGCAAAACCCCCCGTATTGCGAACGCTGATAGCAACCGTTATAAAGATAATCCAAACATGTCATAGCATCTTACAAAAAAAGACATAAAGCAAACAAGTTTCATTATTATGTTATACTTTCATGGTTTCATTGTATTGTGGGGGGATTCATTGTCTTGGTCGCATGGATACATTTAATGCACGTGATACGGATCCAAACTCAGTGGCTGATTTCTCTACTCTCTCCCTCTTTCCGCCCTTTCAAAGTTGTCAACATGTCGCGTGAATCACCACTCGAGTCACTTCCCATTCTGCAGCTTACAGCAACAACCGTGGTTGCCTTGTTGACGGGTTTCTTTATTGGTCAAAAGTTCTCCAATCGCAAGGTAAAAGAGCAACATGAAGGGACGCCATTCAATACTTATATAGTTCTAAAGGATGCCGATGCCATGCCAACCAAAAAAGCTCAAGCTGAAGAAGCGGATAGCGATTCGGATCTCGATGAGGCCCCTGTCGGCAAGGTGGATGTTGGGAAATACGGCGACAATTTTAAAATGGTAGGTGGGATTCTTGGATGTTTTGGCACTCGTGTCTCATTGCCCTGTATATGTGAATTGTAGGTGCTTGTGGTACGCACAGACCTCGGCATGACTAAGGGCAAAGTTGCAGCTCAGGTAGGAAATCGATGACTCTTTCTTTTATTGTACATCCCCATTGATTGTAGATGATGTAGTGTGGACACGCTACGCTTGCATGCTACAAGTCGGCTATGAAATCCAATCCTGAGGTATGGTATACTTATCTATAAGAGGATCGATGGGCATTACCCCACTTTTGGAGTTAACCCAATCATTATTATTATCCTTTAGGTGCTTCGGATATGGGAAAGAACTGGCCAAGCCAAGGTTGCTTTAAAGTGTGACAGCGAGGATAAGATGTAAGTTTTCTTGACGGTGACAGCCGAAAAGTTTACACTCTGTGGAACAAGATACGGGTAGAGCTATAACTGATGAGGCGGTATTTCCTATTAAAGGCTGGATCTTCAAGCAATCGCATTGAGTCTCAACTTGACAGCACAAAGCATTTGTGATGCTGGTCGTACACAGATTGCCGCGGGCTCACGTACCGTGTTGGGCATAGGACCAGGTATGTAAGCGAGAAAATCTCGATTTCACTCAACAAAATGATGCCATATGATTGACACAATGATGCATGATACACACATATAGGTCCCGTGGAATTGGTCGATCAAGTGACAGGACATTTGAAGTTACTCTAATGACGACATCAAGCTGATTGTTGGACAAAAAAGACCACAATACACTGTAAATCATGCTATTTTACATTCCCCTCTTCCGGTGTACCGGGACCCAAAGTGTACAAAGATACGTGTTCCTGTGTAGAGTAGTTTTTTGAGTTTGGCATTGTAAGTAATAGTGTTGTCTGGGTTGGATGTCTTAGGATAATATAGCAAATAAACCCGCCGCAAATGTCAGCATTGGTATTTGAGATCTAAAACATGTTGAACGTGGTAGAGCACATGGCATAAGAAATTCAGGCACGGATTCCAGATAGTAAATGAGCGCGCGTGATTATGTAATTTAACATTTAAACAAGACGTAAATCTGGTTATTGATGGGCATATGGATACCTTCTACCTTTTCTTTTTCATTTCAATGATGGAAATGAGCACCCCTACTAGTGTAATAACGTGAATTCTATGACGCATGTTATTCCAATGTCTTGGGTTGTGACAAGTAGCTTTATTGGCGATGGATCGGAAAGCAAATCGGATTTCGGATAATCAAGGAGCGCGTGCAACCGCCAAGGTGCTGTCTTTCCCGTGGTGTCAAGTTGACATCGGGACCGCTCATTGATTGGCTTGCGAAATCATGCCATTTGCATGAGCATGTTACACGCTTCGATCACCCATTGTGCGCGGACTATTTCTCTGTTTAGTGCCTTTGTGCGGGCAATCATTGGATGGTTATGGTGGAGCGGGGCAAAATCCCTTTGGGGGGAACGTCGTGCATTGAGCATTGGCACAGACATCCAGCTAACCCTGAATGCTTCCGCTGTGTACAAAAATTGCCAGGGACGAGTCATCAAAAGAAAAAAACCGAAACTTTTTCCTTGTCCCATTGTCATTGAACATCTTTCCTCTCCTTTTTTTAATTACTCTTCCCTTCATTGTTGTTTAATTCATTCATACGCACATACGCACATGTCAACAACCAACACCAATAACAACAGCCATTTACTACAAAGCGTGCTTTCAGATCCAAAATTACTACGATCGTTTGAATCCTATTTGCATCGCATCAATGCACACCAAAACTTGTTGTTTATTGAAGCAATGTCTCAATTGCGATATGACTATTCAAAAACACCCGAAATCGCCTTAAGGAGGTACACCTGCTCATGATGTCAAGCGATCATTTACAACAACAATGACTTACATGGTTGATTAGAATCCATAAATCGTTCTTCTCAGAGGATTCAAAACTTGTATTATCCAACATCACTACCAAGGAAAAAGTCAATGCAGAAATAGAGGATCTTCAATGGGCCATCATTCGTCGAGAAGATGCTGTAGCCGTGCTCATTGAAACAGAGGAACAAGTGCTTGAAGTATTGGTAAGGATATACATGCTCAACGTAACATGAACCCCAAATCCTTATACCGTATCCCATAGCAATCCAAGCTTGACGAGTTTATCCGTACAAAGAAAATCAACATCATGTAAGCGGGTATTCGCTAACGCTATTGTTATCGATTTTAACCGAGACATTCTATTCAAGGTCCATCAAACAACCTCCATGCAAGTACCAAGTGCGAGTTGTCATCATTGGTGGCGGTTTTTCGGTACGTAATTACACAGCATGTCAAAGATAGGACATGAAGATATATATAACACCTTGCATACTTACACGTGGAAATGGCATGTAGGGCTTTACGGTGGCTTCTATCTTGGATCCCATGCCATTGTTCCATGTCACTGTAATTGATACTAAAGGTACCCCCCAACAACCTAAATAATTTAGGCGAAGCTGTGGGAAGCGATTATGCTAATACAATCGACACAATGCAGACTCGTTTGAATATACCCCCGGCATTATCAAGCGGTTGGTGAATCCTGAAGAATCCAGCTCGATGCGTGTACGACACGATGCCTATGTCAGGAATGGGCGGGTGATCATTGGCTATGCTACAAAGATTGATGATGGTGCCAAATCGCTTCAAGTCAATGGTGAAACTGTAGGTTGCTTTAGTGGGTTTCTTTTTTATTCATTTACGCTGACAAAAACCATAGCTTTGTTTCGATTACCTCGTGATTGCTACCGGTAGTTCATATGCTTCGCAGTTCAAATCCACCGATGTTTCTGTTCTCTATCGAATGACCGGTCTGGAACAAACACATAGCGACCTTTTGAATGCCAAAAAGGTGCTCATTGTGGGTAAGTAACAAAAGTGCCGCCATACTCAGTAAGGCTCGCTTGTTTACCATTTATTAATGCAATTTGTGTTTGTTTTTCTTCCCCAATGAAAAAAAGGTGGTGGATTAGTCGGGTGTGAACTGGCATCGGAGATTGCATTGCGCACGTTTCCCGGCAAGTATCCCCACAAGGCAGTGACTTTGGTCGACTCACACCCCCAAGTGATCAATCGGAGTGAAACAACACAGCGTGATAAGGCCATGAACTATTTGGCAGATCTTGGTATCGAGGTGGTTACCAATGAACGTATCTTCTTTGTCGAAGGCAGTGAAAATGTTGGCTTGTATCGTGGCACTAGCGGCCGAGTATACACAGGCTATGATATGGTATTCATGGCAACCGGTACACGTCCCAACAGCCAATTGCTCCAAAATAGTAACGACCTCGATTGTTGCGTTGACAACTGGGGCCGTATTTGTGTAAAGCCAACCTTGCAAATCAATCATTACAAGTATCAACACATCTTTGCTGGTGGTGATGCTACCAACATTGCGGAGGAAAAAACAGGCTATGCTGCTACACTCGCTGGTGTTTGTATTGCTCGTAACATTTGCCGTATGGTGAAAGGCAAAGCACCCTTGCGTCAAGGTACCAAAGGTACGATCCCTGCACCCGACAAGCCATTGCACGGTATCTCCTCTCAAGGTGGTATTGGTAAACGTATGTAAAACTTTGTTTTAATATAGCTCCTATTTCAAAAAGCTAATCCATCGCCGTTCCTTTTAGAAAAACTAGGCACTATTAGACGCCGATTTGCTTTCCTCAACCCAGCATGGGCAGCTTTGAAGATGTTTGATGAGCAGCAATATCTTAAAATGGTACAAGGAGAAGCCATCAACTCCACTCAAGTCTTTGGTCGTATGCCTCGTCGTTTGACACTGCCTACTGGTTATGCTCGACCCCTCACTCATTCGGTGTCGGCTGTATCACTCGATGTTGATGAGGAAGAATTTGATGATCGATACCATAGCTTGCCACCCGTGCCACAAGTGCCTTCACGTTACAAGCCCAAGCAAAGTCAATCATACCATACATCAGCAAAGAATTCAGAAGACTCCGTATATCACCATGGCAAAGGCAAATTTGGTACATGGAGTTCATCATCCACCGTTAGCTCTATGGATGGCAGCTCAACTGGTAGCAGCTCTTCAGGCTCATTGTTGAATGATTTTGTGAACAATCATTTCCAATTTGGTACCAGCGCCTTTGATCAACAACAAGCTGCAAGAGAAGATGGTGCTAGTGTATCATCCAAAGCAAGTACGGTAAAATCCCACAACCATCAACGTCGCCATTCTCCACGTTCTCGTAGCCCTCGTCGACGATCCAGCATGCCTGCTATTGACCAAATTTTCAACGCATGGCACATTTAAAGCGTTTGTTTATGCACATTTGTCATATTCCCTTATCACTGTCATTTATACTTGCATCTACTTTTGCACTTTGGTTTCCCCCATTGTTCCTCTCTTTCATGCATTTGCCTTCTTGTATCATCTTGTTTTTGTCGCTCCCAATTTCACTCCCCGTAGTATATAGTTATAGAGATCCAACATCTGCACATGCCCTTCTTCATGTTTAACTAGACGTATATGATAACCATCGTCATCCTTTATGCATAAATCGACAATTGCTACTATGCAGAAAATCAAAGTGCGGGCTCATCACATGACCATTTCTTGCCAATAGTATACTTTATGCATGACGTAATATGATGTTCATCAAAGTTGCATGCATATGCCATGGTGGTGTAGAGTTGGGGTGTCATTCTGTAATAGCTAACGGAAGGGCGATGGCGTAAAATGCGGGGAAAATTAGAGTCGTGAAATCCCAGGCTTGAAAAAATGCGTGTGTTTCGAAGAATGAAGCTGATTGGATTACGCGGAACGAATAACTTGGCCTGAGCTTTCTCCAACAATCCGTATCAACACCTCCAAGTCTCGCCCCATATCCATTTCTTTGTTCTTTGGACTTGCTGTAGTCCTTTTATTCTTCAAGAAACTACCACACGTTTATTAGCTCATGAAGTCATACACGCTAATCAATCCCACCGGCACCATGGAATGTTTGGAAATCTCACATTTCATAGCATAGGTAGTTTACACCCAGCCATGATGGCACGTGTCGCTGGATCAGACATGCGATTGGTATCCCAGACCACTTGACTCTTTATATTTTTACTGGTCGATCCCATCATTCTGTTGCTGCAATGTTGTGTACCATATATGATTCCTTTCTCTCCCTAGGGGTTGTTGATTTTCTTTCTTTCACTTTTTGACAATATTAACGACACTCGTATGATTCGCACAAGCTGATAATGTCGACAACCGCTTCACCCACCACTCCACCTTCGCCTCCAAAGTCTTCGTCACCAGCACAGTCAAGCAACACGCTATCATCACCACCAACAACTAGCGTTGCAGACAACAGGACAAGCAATACGGCCACTGTTACCACCAGCAAGCGTAAACGTGTGTCAACTACAAGTGACTCTTCATCATCCACAACTCATTCATCATCAGCAAGTCCTAGGAGACGTGCTAGTACAAGGCCATCTCCTTCACAAACACCTTCCAGCAGTAGCGTGTTACCACCGCCGATCATCCCTTATCCTACCCAACAGCCTCTTTCAGTACACCCACATCTTGTTCCTTTTTATCCAGTGTATCCACACCATCATCATCATCCACATCATCCTGTGTACATCTCTGTTTCACCCTCATCGACATCACCACCTTTCACAGCCACACCTGCTACAGCACTACCATCATCACAAGCACCACCAAGGTCACCTGCAGGTGATGTACCATCACCTAGTGGTAGCGGCTTGGCATATTATCCAGCCCCACCACCACCACCAACAACAGCTTTACATACATCACCTGCATCAAGACCCAGCACAGCGGATGAGCGTGAGTTAGCTCGAAAGGTGTCACACAGCGCTATTGAGCGTAGGCGACGTGAAAGGATCAACGACAAGATTATCCAGCTACGGCAGCTGATACCATCGTGTGCTGATCAAGAGCATCTTAACAAGATGACTATTTTGCAAAGTGCTATCGATTACATCACACATTTGAAACATACGGTGGATAAAGCTGATGGCCGGCAGAAACATCAGAGGAGGTTGGATGATGATCATGATGACCATGATGATGAGGAAGAAACAACAACAACACATGTACCACCACCAAGGATCAAATCCCCTCAACCTATGGTGCCTAAAGAAGTTGCTCCTTTCACAAGCCAATTCGCTCTCAACAAGTCACCACCCACACCAATAGCATCCACTGATAACGAGCAGCCTTTAAGGGGTCTCAAACCAATGGACATCATTGATGCACGAAAACATGGTTTAGGTCGTACCGTCAATCGATCATCACCATCCGAGACAAGCAATACCAATATGAGCGTTGATGCAATGCTTTGTGGAAAATGATACGTATCGTTGAAAAAAACATCACCATCGTATGCAATGTAATATACGCGCATATTATACCTCTCGCCCTTTTTATGATTTTACATGCAAAATGCCTTAGAAGGAAAAGCTTGTATTCACACCACCACCACCCCACCTCCTTCACTGTATCCATCATCGACTTTCTTATATAAAGAGTACTATGATATTATTCACCACATGTAACGTAAATTGACACGTCCATCTCGACGTTGATGGTCTTTTTTCAACATCACACCAGGTTTGGCTTGTAATGCAAGGGCATGTCGCCAACATGCCGCCCAAGCATCACTATCGGCATAAAAGTAAATTTTGCCACCCAACACTTCGCTATCATCCAATCGTGCCGGTTCAACAAACGTAGCACTGTTGCGATCAAATTGCAACACGATGCCACAGCATGAGCTCATATAGACGCGTTCTTGATCATCGCTTGTAGGCCGTGTTGCAAAGCGCATGTATTCCAGTGGGATGGTATCCACAGGCTTTTCCTGAAATGATCGATGCTATGAGTGGTGGGTGGATCATAAAACGCCCTCTTATCATTATACCTGGGATGATGTGTTGTACAACAGCATATGTCGATCATGCAATCTAACCCAATAGCGGATCCACACCTGGTTTTGTAGTCATGTCAAGATGTGAGCTTTTTTTTTCTTACTCATTTTTCCTTCCCCAACCCATTTCCATCCACTTACAGGATGACCTTGTCCTCTCACGTAAAAAGTCAATGAATCACCTCGCCTGCAATGTTCAAGAGCATCGTGTAGTGTGATGCTATAGGCATCACTTGCTGTATCATCCGCCATGGCTGTTGTAGTAGCTGTCAAAGGAAGACTTGCATTGGAATACAAGCTTTGTTGATGATGATGCTCTGATGATTCTTCATGATCGAGGCGAAACATAAGCATCACTTCCATATTGGCATGATCGGCAGACGCACATAATGGCGGTGTGAGTGTGTAACGGCAAATCCCTTGGGACACAAAAGCATCCAACGAATCACCAGAGAGTAATTGTTTGGATCCAAGAATAGGCATTTGACGTGGCACGTGATGGTGGTTATTGCTACTACATGCATTTCGTACGCGTGCAATGCCATCTGCAAGGCTTGTTGGTATAACGGGACGTCCCATTAAAACAAGGTTCAATTCAAAAGGCCCATCAGCCATACTAAATGGCATGCTCTTTTAGTATGCTCAACTTCTCATGCGCTTGTTGTTGGATTACACTTACAATGTAAACGTTTGTTGTGGACTTGCAGCACTCACGCCCTTCGTCACCTTTTTGGTCAACCCTGTAATGGTATGGATCACCTCGCCATTGAGTTGCACAGCTAACTCGTATTGGTATTCTTTACATACATAGCCTATTAGTATACGTCCGTCAGCTGCCTCCACATACTTACCACGTGAAGACGTGAAATTCGTAATTTGAAGTACCCTGCAGTGGAGTTGTCGTGCTGTATAAGTTGCAGATCTAACTCCTCATGTTAATAATGAAGCATCCTTTTAAATTTTAATGCGTACCTCGATGGTTGCAAGTGACTCTTGTTGGCATCATAGACAATGAAACGATCAAGGTTAAGGGCAACATCAAGAGCAGCGGCATCAGCACCCATGCGTAGTATCTTGTTAAGGGGTTGTCCAATCCAAGTTACGGCTCTTCGAAGGCCTTGATGTTGATGCAACAATCGCCAAGACGACTTTGCTGGAGGATTTTCAAGCAATGTAAGTGTGCCTGTTGATGACAACGATGACTTTTCTTCTTCCTCATCACGCTGTTGCTGCTGTTTTATGTGGGGCGCTGTGTAGCTTGGTGTTAGGCATGTTGCTGTACCAGTGATGGTGGTGGCATCTGTTTCTGTGCTTGCATGTTGTTGTTGTAAGGCATCTTCATGATGCTCACTGCTTGATGAATCCCCTTTTTCTGATAACATGGATGAAAGCTCACTCTCATCCCCATGGTTGGATGATGGTATGTCTGATAGCTCATGGTTGGCACTTTGTGATGTTGGTGGTGGTGGCTTGATTTGTTTGCAAGCATCGACAGGTTGTACCTGAGCACCACCTTTACGCCATCCTTTGTTCCGTGACACCAAAAATTTGTGGATTGTATTCATTGTCGCGGATGATGTATGCTGAAGTCGTTGTGAATGATATTTACTAGACCTTAAAAGGTCGTGGATCTCTGCAGAGAGCTGTTGCAAGTTATCCATGTTAGAATTAAAGTCGTGGAGAAGAAAACAAAGGAACCAAATGACCCAAGTCAAATGAAAAGGAAAAGCATTTACCGCATTCCATCTACGAAAAAATCCCCGAGAGCATTTCGTGCATATGCATTGGCAGTTACAATAATACCGTAGCAGCAATATGAATATAGGCTATCTTTTCTATCGAATGTAATTTCATCACAGGATATGCGTGTTGTATTGGTTGAAGAGTAATTAACACTACATTGATTAAGAAAATGCAAAGGAAATGAAGACTACAAGGTCGTACTACTAGTAATAATGTCAAAGCGGTTATTGGATCACTCGTTCTCGTCGTCGTTTATAATGTCATTGTATTCCGGGTTACATTCAGAGGTAACGCTCTTGATGTATGCAGGAATGGAAGAATGCTTACTCCACTAGTGATAAACAAGCTTGTAAGTAACACACATTTTATGCTGCATTTGCATCTCAGCTTACGTCAATTGGTCCGCGCGCCCATTTTGCTGTGCCAGGTTGTTTACTACCATCCCAAAGTCCGAGTTGGATACGCCTAGAACAGGGAAACGATCATCAATGATATGCTTTGTGCTTGATAAAAGGGTTCATACTTACGATGGCTGTGTTGGGAACTTGCAATTCTTTTCGTTCTCTTTATCCTCACAAGTTTCTTTCTTTGTTTTGGTGCGCGTCAAGTCACCATCCACGTACCACTTGATATGCTCTGGGGTCCTACATCTTTGTGTGTGAGTACGTTAAACCCAAGCCATCCTCGTATAATAGTACCATTCGATTTTGTAGGTGTGAAAAGCTTTGTGGGAAGGTTCGCCGTTGACATCGACTTCCTTATCGTTTACACCGGTTACAACCTTTTGTCCCCAAAAGTAATTTGTTCTACAAAAGTAAGGAGAGGAGGTTGTCATCATGGTCAGCAAGGATTGTTGTTGCTATTTTCACTTTATGCATACTTACTGGACTTTATTTCCTTGTTCTGCACGTGGAACATCGGATATGGTTATCAAACAAGATATCGATTAGCAATTGTATCATCACCTTACCCCTTCCTCCACCCCCTTATAAAACCAAATCAAGTAAAATAAAACTTGTCTCTCTCTTGCCCATTGTAGATTTACCTCCTACCCACTCAAAGTCGATTTCGTCGTTGCCATCGCCCATAAGAATAAACGCGGTGACAGCACCACCAACGGAAGCCGATTGCACTTCAGCTGTTATAGTGCCATAATGCATGTAGGTGGTCGAATTAAATGTTGGGCCAGCACCGACAAATTCGTTATGGGGACCTATAATACAATGGGATGTTGAGTGATCTTAAAGCCATGGCATGATTTACTATGTAACCTACCATCTTCGTCTCCATCATCCAAAGCCTTATAGTGCTTAGGGTCCTTGTATTCATCAGGTCGAATCAAGTACATTTCAAGTCCACGGTCTGATTGCTTAAAGGTGTTGTCGGGCGCGTAAGCTGCTACCCATCCATCAAGTCCCTCGGAAAAATCGGTCTTGTAGTTACGGCAGGCTACTTTATCACCATCACGACGATGCAATTTAGAAATTGGTTTAGCTTCCACTTGACCGGCTAAAGCAAGAGCTGTCAAGCATAGGAAATACAAGCTCTTCATGACGAATTGTTTTCAAATGAAAAAGGGAGGATAAGTAAAATAGATGAGAAAGAAGATTGAGAAGAAGTGGGGATGTTTAAATGTGATGGCATAGTGAATGGTCTAGGCTTTATATTTTCGTCGATCTGCAACAACGATCCACTCTCCTACCACCCCCCTTTATTCACCTCTTTTTTTATCCCTCCCTTTTCCATGCTCGTTCCCTCACTCTCTTACAATGTACCCATCCGTGTCATTGTATCTTGTCTCGTTTTTAACCCCTAACACATACACACGCAAGCCCATCTCAATGTCTCCTTGCTTCGGATGCTCTCTTTAAATTACACTTGCACCATACACATTTGACAATATTCACCCTGGACGGTCTGTGAAAATGTTGCAATAGACACGCACGCGATATTGTATTTCCCCCAAACTTCATTTTGGCGTTTTACACTGGCTATCGTTTGCATGATTATTTCTTTAGAAAGAACGTCGAAATGTCCGCATTGTTTCCCGACGACGATGTTTTGGATGCTTGCTTCCGCATTGTCCTTGTCGCTGCGCTCTTTTTCCCATTGTTTGAGGTCTGGATCATTCACACATCGATACAATGAGAAGCATTCATTCATTAGTAAAAAGAACAAAGGTTCACTATGCATGTGCTCATGTTACCTTTTCAAAGTTCTCCATCAGCTTAATCGCTTTCTTCAATCCTGTGGGTATAGGTGACTTTTTCAATTCTTGCAGGTCGACCCAACGTGCTTGGTCCTTGTCGCTCTTTGATACAGCCATGGCAACAGCCATATCCATCGCTTCTTGATCCAAATCCATTTTGATCCATTCGATATGATACACCTTGCGTATATGAGAAAAAAGATGCACCACGTTGCCAAGGTCATGTCGTTGCAAGGAAGCATCCTTTGATGATGGTATTGAAATGCCATATCGCTCCTTCAGAAATTCGGTCGCTTTGGCTGCTCGTTGATCATAAGTCGTATCCAGCGCATCAAGTTCCAAACTTGGAAACTCCCAGAGCCCAGCCAACAAACCTAAAAACAACATCAGAAACCAGTTTTTTGTTTGACTGAAAAAGTTAACATTAGCAGCTAACCTGTCTCAGGTCGTTTGGATATCAGGTATCGGTCATTGTTGGCTTGATTAGATTGAAGGATATAAACTGCACATTCTTTGAATAAAAATGGAAGTCATAAGCGTCATGTATTAATCGTTAGCATTCATGTATCTTACCTTCATCCCGCGGCTTTTTCTTTTCTGGTTTTGCTGGATATCTGTAAACGAAAAAGGGGATGTGAGTTTAGGCTCGGGATAAAATGATTTTCCTCAAACCTTGTCACTGCATAGTCCTCATCTGTCAAATCGGTTTGGATTTCCAAACAATACTTGCATTCTAAAAATGACATCCATGTTTAAGATGGCTATGAATATTCCTTTTTCCTTTTGGCATTTACCATGTTCCATATCGCGTTTCCGCTTTTGTCCAGCAGGTGTCGCCTTCCAAAACCCGTTTGCTTTTAGCCGTGAGTGAGTTTCAAGCTGTGCATAAGCATGACATTGTGCCTTGATTGGACACGCTCCACAGTCAGGCCCCTGAGGTGTACACACGCGTGCTCCCAATTCCATCAATGCTTGGTTGAAATCGCCAGGCCTACTTTGAGACACCAGACCTTCTGCAATCTCCCTGTTGTCGTGATAGCGTTCGATCAACGTAAGTAATAAGCTTCCTCATGGATGGAAAGGGGGTGTATTAAAAGGCAGGGATATAAACATACCAAAAAAGTTCCACCACGTTTGCCTTCTTTGGATCCGCACCTAATGCACGAAGACGAGCAATCACTCGAATAACATTGCCATCCACAACAGGCGTCTCTTGACCAAATACAATGGATGCTACGGCTCCTGCTGTATAACGACCCACTCCTGGTATATGATGCTGAAGATCCTTTGCATTATTCGGGAGAATGCCATCAAATTCCTTGACCACTTTTTGAGCTCCTTCCCATAATCGACGTGCACGAGAGTAATAACCGAGACCAGCCCATAGAGTATTTACGCGCTAGCGATCACGCATCATGCATCAGTGTCTCCTTTTGTAAAGCTGTCGAATCAATCCATACCTCAATATCCGCCTTTGCAAGATCAAATATAGTAGGAAAAGCCTCCATCCATCGATTGTAATAGTCAATGACCGTGGCGACCTGAGTCTATAAATCACATAGTTACACAAAGAAGTAGCATGTTTGGATTGTCAATCATTCCTTTACCTGCTGCAACATAATCTCGCTGACCCACACTATTCATCATCCCAAATAGATACCATGTTAATTCACTCGTGGAGTCAACCTTGCTTGTGTTGTCATGTCGCGTACTCTACCTTCATAAGCTCGCTGACCAAGCGCCTTTTTTGATCAAGGTACACAATCCAATAGATATAACAGAACCCGATAAGACATTGATCCTCACGCCTTCATCCAGTAACTCTGCAGTATCAACGTTTACCTCGCGATCGAGATCATTGCGGTATTCTTTACGCCAGGGCATGTTCGTACGTTTCTCACGATCGTACCATTCGAGTAGTTGCTGCTGAATCAGGGATCGTTCTTCAGGAGATATATGGTGATAGGTTGTATGGTGATAAAGTCGTTTGCTTTGTACACATTCTTCAATGGCGACGTCAGGTTCTCGATCATCGACCATGCTGCAAAGAGAAAGAGGCGGGTTGTGTCAAAAGAGGAGGACAAGTTTCGCATCGCGCACGTGCCAGTTTAGCTTTTGTTTTCCAAGGGCCGCTGATCCACCATCATCATCAAGGTCAATGACTACATCTCCCACCGCACTTACATAAGAGGAACGTTCATTACGACGCTGTCGACAAGTTATCATCACAATTGAGTCATACAATCGAATACAGCAGTCTTTGTTCAAGACACAACAATGAATAAATCAGTCCCTCTCGTTTCCATTATCATAGCATTTACAAATGGATATACTTCTATGATACAATGCATCAAGTCCTCACACACAATGAGGTCCCATCAAGAAGAAGGAAGGTCTCTTACATCATAGAAACTTGGAAATGGTTGGCAAACAAAAGTCTCGTATTCGCTAATAAAGCAACCCCTTTTAATCCAACATCGTCATTCAAGATTGAGAGGTATGTACAACGAATTGCTCTAATGAGGAGGGGGAGAGATACATCGATATGGAAACCCTCTATCCTTTGTGAGTGTATTTTGAAAAGGCAAATGGATGGGTGAGATGTGGTGCATATACGCATGGCGTGTCAAAAAGGGACTTGGATGGTGATGTTGACAAGTTGCACAAGGATGATGATAGTAACTGCCCCCATGAAATAGCGTGTAAAGTACGATAATTGAATGCACCAATCGTTCAGGATGAAAGCACAAAGGTTGACGTTGACAATAGATGCACTCTTTTTCCACGCGTTGTATATATCCAATACCCTTTCATCCCATGTACATACCAACCATAATTCATATCCATATCCTCCATAGGAATCCGTTTGTATTGAAGAAAGTTGCTATGCGTAAATAAAGCTGCCTCTATGTAATGGCTATCTGCTGTTCATGTAGACAAAGGCTGCAAGGCATGCTGCTGCAAGTAACTTGAGACAATGAAGCAAAGACTTTCCTAATAGCAATAGCTGCTACGCTGGGTCGTGGAAGAGGAGCGTGCAAGAGCGTGTGTTGTAGTAGAGTGACAAGGTCGTGAACGCTGATTGAGACAATGGAGTAAAGAGCTTGCTAATGGATGCTGCTGTTACGATCGGTCGTGGTAGAGAAGCGTGCAAGAGCATGTGTTGTGTCAAGAGACTCGTGTGTTGTAGAAGTGACAAGAAAACTGTGTACATGCCATGAACTCGCCATTCAGTCAAAGACAATCGGATCAAGACAACTGTTGGATTGACATGATGGGTTGAAGCAGGACAATCGTTCGTAGGTGGTAGTTGTATACTTGAATGCACCAACAGTTGAGAATGGGAGGAAGAGGGAAGAAGTTGAGGTGAAAGAAGTGGAAATTAAATAGGCCACACACCTCTTGTATAAATGTACATCAATTCTTGATTATGAGATTGCCCCTCTCGAACCTGAAACTTTCACACAAGATGCTCTTGGACATGCTGATCAATGTTGTATTAATAAAGAACATACATTTCATTATAAAAAATTGAATGGGAGGGTACAATGGGGGTTTTACTATGTAAGTCGGAAATGCAGGTCAGCCCCAGATTCATGATTTATCGAAACAATATACATTACCTTGGGATTCCCCATTTCGAACCTGAAACTTTGTCAGAAGGTTCGATGGGACATGCTGATCAACTCCATTCATTTAAAAGTCGCTGACTTCATTAAGAAGATTTAAAATGCGGGGAGGTCCAAATGGTGGATGACGGGAACAAAAGAGCGGACGGGCCACCGCCCCGAAGTTGCCCACCTCCAACTTGAAAATTGGTCAGAAGGGTGCTCTCGAGTATGCTGATCAACTTTTTCTAATAAAAACTTCATGCTTCATTTGAAAATTTGGAATGGGTGCGTCCAAAAGTTTGAAAGACGGAGACATTCGCAGGGTCTGTCTTTCAAGAATTGATGTATTCTTTGTTTGGGCGTAGCTCAGTCAAATCGGCTCGGATCAAGAAACTTGAACGATGGAAATGCTCGGCTGGAGCAGGAGCATTGTTCACATGTAATAGAATGAACAACAGTGCCGATTGTGAGGAAGTGGCTGTTAGCTGCCAATCATAGATAGTGTATGTGGTATCATACGTTGGCCCTTCCAATCATGCATAATGAGCTGAGTTACACAAACACGCCCCTCTGCATCTTTGGCTCTCCAGGATCTATCTACTTTACAATGAACAACAACCTCTTTTCATATAGCATCACGCTTACAACATAAAGACGCCTGTATCTCCAAACTTTACAATGAAACGCGGGGTTTTTAATAGAGCAATGTGCTCGGCTTGGCCAACTGCACCTTGTGTGAAAGTTTCAAGTTCACCGTGGCTAATCCCAGATTTCGCAATGTCGCTACCAGCCAAACTGGATCTGGGGGTCGACCTCTTCGACGACGACGACCAAAAAAATATTTTTTGGGCTAGTTGCGACATTGAACGTGAAACTATCACACAAGGTGCTGTTGGCCAAGCCGAGCACATTGCTCTAAAAAATCCCACGTTTGATTGTAAAGTTTAGAGATACAGGCGTCTTTATGTTTTTACTATGTTGTAAGCGTTATGCTATATGAGAAGTGGTCTTTGTTTAACGTAAAGTAGCTAGACCCTGACAGAGCAAAAGATGCAGAGGGTCGTGTTGTGTAACACAGCTACGTTTGCATGAATGAAAGGGTCAATGTATAATTACTTTATGGATCATCTAGGAACAGGCATGTATTGCTAGCTAACGGCCACTTTTATCCATTCATCATTGTTGCGAGATCCACTGCATGGGAACGATACCCCTGCTCTAGACATTCATTTCCATGATTAAAGTAGGTTGATCCGAGCTGATTTGACTGAGCTACGGTCAAAGAGAGATTACATCACTCTGGACATAGAGTACGCTCGATGTAGCTCAACCGATGTAATCTTGTGTGAGCGTAACTCAACCAAATCAGCTCGGATCAACCTACTTTAATCATGGAAATGAATGCCTAGAGCAGGAGCAACGTCCACCTACAATAGAATGCACAAAAGTTGGGAATGCACAAAAGTGGCTATTAGCTGCCAATGTATGACATAAAAGGGAGGGTTGCGTACCTGTCATGCATTGTCCCTGAAGTCCTGACTTTTTAGCTGAGGTACCCAAAGAGGTCCTTCTGCATCTTTGGCTCTCCAGGGTCTAGCTACTTGGCAATGAACAAAGACCACTTCTCATATAGCATCACGCTTACAAACATAAAGGTGCCTGTATCTCCGAACTTTACAATGAAACGTGGGGTCTTTGATAGAACAGTGTGCTCGGCTTGGCCAACTGCACCTTGTGTGAAAGTTTCACGATCAAGCTTGCCAATCCCAGATTTCGCAATGTCGCCACCAGCCAAACTGGATCAGGGGGTCGACCTCTTCGACGACGACGACCAAAAAAATATTTTTTGGGCTAGTTGCGACATTGAACGTGAAACTTTCACACAAG